>NC_041386.1:302043012-302099096 GCF_002162155.2 Triticum dicoccoides | reverse complement strand
TACCCCGAACCAGAACCAAAAAAATTACATATATTCCAAAATAAATCTCCATAATTTTTTATTACGTTTGGACTTCTTTTGATATGGATATTCTGCAAACCACAAAACATGCAACAAACAGGAACAGGCACTGGATTAATAGGTTAGTTCAATAAATCATATAAAATGTTGCCAAAAGTATGTAAAAGTTTTATAATATTGGCATGAAACAATAAAAAACAATAGATACGACGGAGACGTATCAGCCTTGTCTCTCTACACAGCCATGGACCCCTTCGCAACCATGACCGAAACTGCCCCGAACCAGAACCGCTCAGTCTTGACCATTGGATCCGGATCAAGTTTGAACATCCCCAAACATCTTCGGTTTCTCAATTGAACTCTCCTAACCTATTTATTTTCTGTCGTTCGATTATGATCGGAGGATCCATACCCACCCAAATCCATCTCCCATACCTATATATAAATGCACCTAGTCGAAATCTGGGCAAACCATAGACCCTAGGCATCTTGTCCCATCCATCTCCTCGGGGTCCATCCTAAGCCAACCAACTCTCCACCTGCTCGATCCATCCACAAACAAGTGTTGCCTCCGATAAACTACATTGTTTTTTGCGTGTCCGAGCCAGCTCTTGCCAGCCTGCAACAGCCTCCCATCATCGATCTGGGCAGTCAGGTCCAGGTCGCAAGGCCCCCAACGTGCTATTTCTTCCCCACCAAAGTTCCACACAACCTCAATGCTCGGAGACGCCCGAGGCCTCGACTTCCATCACCGCGTCTCGCCTTGCTGGAGCAGCGTGTCGCCCGCAAGCCACCGACGAAGACCAAAAATAGCACTGCCCCTCTGCCTTCTTCCTTCCTTCCTCCCTCCGTTCTCTCTCTTATTTCCTCTTGATCTCTCTCTTTCAAATTCTCTTTCTCTCCCTTTCTTCAGGTTACAGCAGCGCCGTCACCACCAACCATGGAAGCTCCACCTCGCCGCCATTTTGCACTAGTTCCAGCTAGGAATCAGACGGATCCGTCTTCCCCCGTGACCGCCCTCTGCCTCTCCGCCTCACCGGTGACCAGCACATCCCCGGTAGCTGCTTGCCACTGAGTGGGTCCGCCATCGTTGATGTCGCCTGCCTCACCCACGCTCGACCCGTGCCGGATCAACCTCCTGCCAACGCCCTCTACCAACAGGCAAGCCCCAGTCACACTCCTCTCCATCTCCTCTTGCGCCCGTCTCGGTCTCATCTCTCGGCTCTGCATCTATTTTGTCCGGGCAGGAATGATCATGGCCATGGAACTCTGCTGCCAGCTGCAGCCGTCGGTGCTGCTAAGTCCAACCACCGCCGCCCTAATGCCCTACCTCACCGGATCTGGCCTTCGTTGTTCCCCCGCGTCCCTGTGACCCCAAGCCGCCTTGCTCTCTTTGCTCACCGTCGCTGACATCCCGTGCGGGAGATTAGATGATTTGCCCTACTTTACAAGGTGTTAGATGGTTTGCCCCAGGGTTGTCTCAATGACTAGTGGCCCCGGCCCCAACCGGCAGCCTCTCAGGGGGGCAAATTATCTAAGTGGGAAGTAAAGTGTGGCAAAAGATCCAATTTTCCTGCCTCTGTTTGCCTGTAGTGAGAGACACACATAGCCCCATGCCCGATGACCGGATCGGATAGCTGCATGGGCCATGCTAGGCCCAGCTACCTCCCCTCTAGCTCCTGGGCCGAGCCCATGGTGAGGCCACACCGCCGGTGCCCTCTTTTCATTTTCCTCTTGTTGGGCAAGCCATTTTGGCCTGTTCACTAGTTTTTCCGCTAAAGGAATTTGTCAAATTATCCAGCGAATGCTGGTTTACAAACCGAACCTCTATGTTCATGCATATAATAACTAATTAATGGTGCATCAGTTTAAAATGATCCATATATGTAAAAGGCCTAGAATTTCTTCTAGATTCAAAATATCCAACTTTCATCCATGATAAAAATGTTAAATTTGTCATTTGCTTTAATTTGCATAAGTAACATGCTAAAATGGTTTATTTCCTATCTAATTAACCATAGCTCCGAATTAAATAAACATTATATGCAAATGGTCTAGAAAAATGCATAAATTAACATGGTGCACTTATTTTTCATGTTTAACAATTCTAGAATATGGTTTAGGGAAGAACAGTAGCAAATCCAAAATATGCACATGGGGACTCTCCGAATTTGTTATTTGTATTTTCGGCCTCATTTAAACTTGCCTAAATAAGTAGTTTGCATATGCTTCACCTCTTTCCATGTTAACTAACATTTAATATTGATGAGTAGCTTAAACGGGAGACAACTAAATAATTGTTGTGAAGTTTCGTCAAATATGCAACTCGTTGCATATTGATCTTCACTTAAAGTATAGTATTTGATTGTTGCATTTTGCCATGTCATGCCCATTTAAACTGGACATGCATCATACTTGGTTGTGCATTATGCCATGCTTATGCTTGCTTGTTTACCATGTTGTTTGCTTCTTTTCGGTTGTGCTTCTTCTCGATTGTTTTGGTTATGTTGCGATTGTGAGGATCCATTCAACTACCTTGGTTCGTCTACTTCATGGACTTGATCTTCTTCCGAGCAGGATTTCAGGCAAGATGACTATTACCTTGGATATCACTACTATCTTCGCTTTGCTAGTTGTCTTGATGCTATCGCTATGTCGCGCTACATACCACTTGTTTGTGTGAGAACCCTGAATTAACTTCCAGACCCTCCTGTGTATATTTGTCAACCCCAGGATCATTGTTGACAACACAGTGAAATGATATCATTGCACAATACATAAAAGATATTACAATTTTAAATATATCTTGCCACAAGGCATACCTAGATAAATGTCTCATGACACTTATTACATTCAGAAAAACAGAGGAAAGTACAATGCGTAGCGACTCCATCTCAGCCACAGGCAGTCGACGTAGTCCACGTGACCTCACTCCTACAGATCGCCATAGTAGTCGTAGTCATCACCTTCATCTTCATGGAACTCTGTTGTTAACAAAATTATTGCCATGAGTACATTACGTACTCAACATGCCTCCCTCGGGGAAGGACCTAATAGCTACATGTGGCCTCAAAGGAAGGTTGTATGGCTCATTTGCATAAAAGCTAATTTTGTTTGAAAAATATAGCAGTTGAATAAAAGCAATTTTTGATGAAAACAAGTTTTATCTCCAGAATAACTTTCATCAAAGTGAGGATCCTCGATCAACTCACACTCTTCATAGGTTCCAAGAAAAGGGGCAAAGAGGGAATAAGCAAGACATGTCCTGTACGTCGAGAAAGATTCATGTGATGTCCTTGACTGTGGACATGGCTATTCGAATAGTTTTACACTCTGCAGAGGTGGTACACTTTACCCACACGACACAATCCCGACTTGTTGCCACTAGCCATCGCTAGCATAGTACACCATCTGGTATACCGGCAGGGAGATTGTGATGAGGTCTTTGGACTAGATCCCCCAAAGATGTGACATGCCCACCAGGTCTGGCGCACGGAACTGAGAGTACGTCCTCAAACCGGTCCCCCCATCTGTGCCGAGGATACTCCCCGCAGGGCAGCTATCCCATCTGCGGTACGGCGACATCGACACCTAAGGCTGACTAGCTTACTTGACCAAGCCAGTGCCCATGTAGCATGTGGCTGTACTGTTATCACAATCTTCAAATCCAAGACTTATTAGGCCTTAAGCGGCACGGACGACTGATTGCCCCCTTCAACCTGTGAAGGGTAGCTAATCGCTCCTTCAATCCTTGATTCAGCTGTCGCCCGCGCCAGTATTCAGATGGTAAGTTTCACCCAGAGTAGAAGAGAGTAGATGAGATCAACAAGGCCAACTTGCCTAGCTTAGCGAGCTCAATAAATAAGTTTCAAGTGTCAATGACTAAAAGGCCATTCAACAATGCACCTATAGGGTAATAAGCATGGCTAAGCATTTCTACTCTACCAGAATACTATATAATTCTACTCGGGTGTCAAGTGAATAGGCGACAAGCGGATCAGGGTAATGTGTCAATCGACACACTAGCTATGAGAATTAAAATAGCATGCATATAGTAACCATAAAACACAATGCAATTTTGTAAACATAGGATAAGTATGATTAAAGAAGGAGGCATGCCTTCGTTGTTGAGTCCTTCTTCGGTAACTTGTTTCTGTCCTTGTCCAACCTCGCCACTCCCTACTCGTCGTAACGATAGCAAATGGAAAACGAATAAATACCAAAACAATAATAAATCCAAATAACATCCCAAAACAAATTAAGAGTGGATGGATAGCGAGATATCGATCAGATGGAGATTCTGAAATGAGATAGCATGATAGGGAGGTAAGTAGAGAGGATTCAACGAAGTGACAAGGTTTAGGTTGACACAACTATGGAAGGCCTGGAGATCAAGACCAACTTTCTAATATTAACTAATAGTGCCCACCACACATCACAACTTAAGGAACTACTATATAACAAACACAATAACATCAACACACATGGAATGGAACTGACGTATGCATTTTAACAACACAATCACAACATGACATGATAAAGGTAATAGTTAACCACAATTAGATATTTAGATAGAATCTAAATATTTATAATGGTCAATAGAATTCAAACATATACGTTAACTCTATAATAACTCCAAACAAGTGTTCTATACGACAATCAAAGCAACATTATAAAACATAATAGTTAAACAAGCAAAACATCATTCAACAACATGTGAATTGATCTCGGTCTAGCGATAAAACATTATTAAAATAAAATAGGATCAGCTCTATTATAACAAACCAATTTATTTGTCAAACAATTAACAAGAAACTATACAAGACATGGATCAAAAGAGTGAACTACTATCCATACATGATATGATTAAGATTAATGATCAAAGACAAGTAAATACTTGGATGTATCCAAATATCTATAATGGTTAGCAATAAGCAAAGAGTAAACACCAATCATAACAACTATTAGCAAGCGTTTCTATAACAAAAGAAAAACCAATGCTATCACAAAACTAATTGAAAAAAATAAATAATCAGACACATCATACAAGGCATGTGAGTATAGAATCATGAAGAGGTCTTATCTAATAACACAAGCATTAAACATATGAATGACCATGAGAAGATACTAAACTAGGACACTCTTTATAATAAAGGAAAGAAATAATATCCAAATGACCTCTAGCAAAAACATTACCACAACATGATTAACAACAAAGCAACAATGTGCACTAAGCATATGAGAAAGACACAACTCAACTATTGAGAGGTAAACTATCCTAATCATGTGATGAGCTAATGCAACATGTGCCAAACACTCATAACACTAACATGAGACAAGTCAAGCATATATGAAAAAACACAAGTACAACTATACCACATGGAATATAATAACACATGAAAGATGACTAGCATGACTTGATGTCTAGAATTTCGCATACCACAAATGCAACAGTAAGATAGACCAGATATGATGCTAAGCATGGATGATCATCACATGAGATACCAAAATATGATAGTAATATATAGAATACAACCCACATCAATGGGATAACTTAGTTGATATCAACTACCATGAATATCCAGAGTGGCAAGAGCACACATACTAGTTATGTCATATAAGCATATGGGCATACCATACCGCATTTAGGCAAGTAAATAACTAGATCATGGCATCTACCAATTCAACATGTGTTATACTCGCATGAGTAAGAAAGTGGCATGTATCTATATTTAGCTCATCCAACACTAGCAAGCACCTAAAGTACACAACTAGGCACCATACGACATAAAAATTGGTACACACACATGATGATATCTAATTATGCAATCACAACAACATGGCACAGTATTGAACAAGCAAGAAGTTATTTGATAAAAGAAAGTACGAAATCAACAAACTAGTATCATGTGAATCGTCTCAATGAAGGCTAACCATATGTGCAATCACACGGTAGTCCATACTAGTAGTGATATAACACATGGTAGGAGACAAGTAAACAAGCATTCTACTTGAAGCAATTGTTAACATGGCGTGGCAATGAACTAAGATAAATAAACACACATCAAACAATTATCAAAAGTAACGATAAAGGTTATATGCCATAAGAGTAAATTCTATATAGCAATACAAATATGAACCATGTCATAAAGCAACCAACCATGAATCTAGAATGGTGACATATAGGAACAATTACACAAAATGTGGTATGCCACAGGGTACTATTATGGAATTGTTCTAAATTAACATATCAGTTCATTTAACATCTAGAACCTAGCATAAAGAAAACTATGCAAAATCACACACGATAAATACCAAAACAACTATCATAGGCATGACATTATTTCAAACCAATAAAATTAACATGCAACATGGATGTAAATGAATATGTGAACCATATCTAAGATATATCCATGCTAAGGAAAAATTAAATAATCAAGACATAATGTAATTAACCATAAATCTAAATATCTCAGAAATTGCTACAAATAGATATCATACTACTACATGGATATAAACAATAATACAAGGACTGTTAATATAATCATAAGCGAGACACCAATCAATAATTCACGCAACAACTATTATATACCTATAGACATCAAACAAATCCTATGGATTAAACATGGAGATTTCTACTCATGGCAATAGTTCTAAAAAATTAGAACACATGCAAAAAGAAATATATGGGGTAGCACAAATTATTGCACCGAAGGAAATATATATAACTATTTTAAAAATTTAAACAAAAGTAAAATAAATCTAATAAACTATATTTTACTCCTAACATTAAGAAATAATTAGGAGTGACTCCTAGGCATATAAAAAAATGAAAATTACATTCTAACGAAAAGTTCACCGAATATTCTACACATGCATAAAAGTGGACTATAGACAATAAACAAATTGTCCACTCAAAACAATATGCAAAACTTATTTTAAATAACTCTAATTCATAAACGAATAATCTAACAACTCACATGTCACACCAAAAATAATGAGAGGCATAACACGAACATATGGACATATCATATTACAAGAAGATCATCGAACTAGAAAGCCCCTTGTATTCTACCACAAGAATGAGTATGAAAATATATATTGTACCGCTTGCAAGGTCAAACTATCAATCTAACTCCACAACATGGTTACTACAGCCATAAGAAACATTTCATATGTTGACCACAAGATTATCCGATAGGCCAAAAATATAAAGAGAAGCTGATGCCATCGAATTGAAATATGTTTTGGACAAGCGTGGCCAACGAGATAGATAGGTTGAAACATGATGTCTATGAGATACTACGGGTGATGTTGAGGAGGTGTGCATGAGGAATTGGATAGAGGCTCACCGAGTTGGATGGAATGGTGTCGTGAACTTGACGAACAGTGTACACGCACATGTGAAATTCTTCGCGTGTGCTCGACGGATCACGTTCATTCTTCCCTGAATGGAACCATGGTGTGCAGGGGAACCTTCTGGCACAAGGGCATGTATGGAGATGGTCCGAGTCACCGGGAACGAGCACCTGCATCCATGGAGCAGCAGCAGTTCGGAGAGAGTTTTGGAGAGATTGTGGAAGGGAGAAGGGAGGAGTTGATATGGGTCTGCAAGAGGAGCAAGGGGCACACATATATATACTCACGGATTTGAGAACGCTTGAGAGAATCAGGAGTGCTAGTGCCTGTACGTTTCAGCTTCATGTGCTCATGTACGTTCAAGTGTGGGTGGAGCCGTGAGGAAGGAGAAGCGCTTGGGTTGGCGTTGGAAGATGGAAGGTGGAGAGAAATAAGGAAGGAAAGAGGAATTAAAGGAGGATGCAGGAGTTTCCTATGTACATGTAGGCGGTTGTTTCTCTTCTGTAGATTGAAACGTACGGAGGGAGCGAAGAGGAGGCACTGGCTTGGCTGGGTATTGGCCCAATTTGGCTTTGGTCCAAGTGGGAGAGAAAGAAGAAAGGAAAAGTTGGCTATTGGCCCATTCGGGTGTGAGAAAAATATAGATGGGGTTAACATAGGGAAGAGAGAGGAAAGAAATACTGTCCATGGAAATTTGGTACAAAGTTTGAGAGAGGGAAACAAATTGATTTTCCTAAGAGGAAAATCTAGTAATGAAAAAGAAGCTCAAACAAAATATCACAAACTTAGAAATCGAAGAAAACACAAACTCGCATATTTAAATATGCTTAAGACCAAAATAAAACCCAACTAAAAGAAACAACAAAACCCAAATTTAATTTAAGTTGGTATTAGTTCAAATTAAATCCTCTGAATTATAAAAGTCCAATTTAAGCTTCGTTACCAAACGAAAATTTTCTTGCCCTGATTTTTTGGAAAACTTTTTCTAAAACATTCCGAAAATCGGGATGTTACAGTTTTTCAAGCCTCCCAAACTGCCATGATAAGCCTTTAACCTCCACCATCCTAGTAAACCATTAATTGTCTATGTTACCACTTTGCTTCTCCCCTCTTATAGTGTTGCTAGTTGCAGGTGTAGTGTAGGTTGTTCCACATTTGGGACATGGATATCATGGGATATCACAATATCTCTTATTTAATTAATGCATCATCTATATATATATATATATGGTAAAGGGTGGAAGGCTTGGCCTTTTGCTTGGTGTTTTGTTCCACACTTGCCGCCCTAGTTTCTGTCATACTAGTGTTACCTTACTGGATGAGCACTCCTAACACATGGGGGTATTTGGGGACCTCCAGACCAAGCACTTTGGAAAGAACTCTTCCAGCAAGGCCCAACATTGGTTTCAAAATTTGCCAACATAATAATACTAGAATTAATTTATTAATTCATAGGGGCTGATCACCTCGAGGATCCTTTATTCCACATAATACAGGGGGCCAGTGTTGATGGTGCTAGTCCAAACTGGGTGATGTCCGGCACCCCCGGGGCAACCAGGTTGTCAGCCAACCCGACACCTTGTCCATCTGGTCTGCCCCAAGAATGAGATATGTGTTGCTTCTATCGGGATTTGTTGGTACACTGGGAGCTCTTGCTAGTTTAGTTTTACCTTCGATGAGAGACAGGTCCACCAGGATTCCTTATCGCAAACATCGTGTTCTTCATGGTGTGAGGATGTTCTGTCGCATGCGTATGGTAGTTTATAGTGGCTTAAGTTGGAGCACCCCTATAGGGTTAAATCTTTTCAGAAGTCGTGCCCATGGTTATGCGGCGACTTGGAAATTTAAAATATCCTATTGAAGAGAACTTGACACTAAAACCAAAATAAAATACACCAATAGTGTGTATAACCGTGACCGACAATTTTCGAGGGAGTTCAGGAAGAGAACGCGGTGGGGTTATGTTTGACTCATAAGTTGTTCAGGATCACTTCTGGATCATTACTAGTTTGCGGCCGTTATGTGTAGTCACTCTTATTGTTCTTGTACTCATAAGTTAGCCACCTTATAATGCTTAGAGCTTGCTGCAACCACAACACTCAACCAATCCATACTTGTTAAGCTTTGCTAATCTTGATACCCATGGTAGTGGGATTGCTGAGTCCTCGTGGCTCATAGATTACTACAACAATAGTTGCAAGTACAGGTAATGTGATGATCTGATGTTAGGGCGATGCTTGCTTGTTTTGGAGTTCTTCTCCTTCTTCTTCTTCTTCTTCGATCAAGCGATAGGTTCCGGGTCTGGAGCCTGGGATTAGCAGGGTGGATGTCGTTCTTATTTTTCATTTGATTACATCTGTAGTCAGATCCTGCTCTTTAGTATGATGATTGCTATGTATTGATGTATTCATGATGTAGGTTGTGGCAAGTGTAAGCCTCTATTTGGTATTCTCATATATTCAATACATGGTATGTTGTAATGACATCCACCTTGCTACGAGCTCGAAATGCGATTCTGCCCCAATCATGAATTCATCACGTGACTGACGTAGAATTGCATCTTGGGAGCTACAAGTTGGTATTAGTGCCTTGCCGATCGTTGACGTTGTTGAGTCTAAAAAAACTATTTTGAGTCCATATATATGTATATATATATCAGAGAGTAGGAATTCTGTTTACTCCTTATCCCCTTTGTCGCTCTTGTGAGGAATTGTGACGCATGTGTTTTGATTCTACTCCTCTTCCCCTCCATTTTTTAGGATCACACGAATATTGTTGGAATCGTTGCGATAACGATGTTACGAGAATTCTGTTCTTGGTGCCTCCAAGGTGTTTTTGTCATAGTTGTTATCATTTCAAATCCAGAATACCAGAGGACGCCGACATTGAAACGCTGCCATACCTTTCATGGAGCCACCTAGTACCTTTCTTGGGAGGAGCTGCGCGGCACCGGCGCCTGTCGCCGTCGCGGCTCTCCTAGGCGGCTCGCAAGTGCCGCCCTCGGACCTCCACACCAAGCATTTCTTCTGCCAGATCGGCTCCGCCTCTGTGCAGCGAGGAGCCCCTCTGGGATGGGCGGCTCCCAAGGCTGACCTCACCTTCGACTCACAGGATCACCCCACCACCACTGCTGGCTCGGGTGTGCTCCCAATGCTCTACACGGCCACCATCTGCAACATATCTATAATTTTTGATTGTTCCATGCTATTATATTATCTGTTTTGGATGTTTAATGGGCTTTAATATACATTTTTATATTATATTTGGGACTAACCTATTAACCAAAAGCCAAGTGCAAATTGCTATTTTTTGGCATATTTCAGTGTTTCGCAGAAAAGGAATATCAAACGGAATGAAAACTTCGCGAGGATCGTTTTTGGAACAAACGCAATCCAGGACACTTGGAGTGGACGTCAAGGAAGCAGCGAGGAAGCCACGAGGCAGGAGGGCGCGCCCCAGGGGGTGTGCACGCTCCTGACCCTCGTGGGCCCCTCGCAGCTCCACCGACCTACTTCTTTCGCCTATACATACTCTTATACCCTGAAACCTTTGGGGAGAGCCATGAAACACCTTTTCCATCGCCGCAACCTTCTGTACTCGTGAGATCCCATTGTCGGTGTCAAAACCGGCAGATCTCGGGTAGGGGGTCCCAAACTTTTCATCTAAGGCGGATGGTAACAGGAGGCAGGGGACACAATGTTTTACCCATGTTCGGGCCCTCTTGATGGAGGTAAAATCCTACGTCCTGCTTGATTAATATTGATGATATGGGTAGTACAAGAGTAGATCTACCACGAGATCGGAGAGGCTAAAACCCTAGAAGCTAGCCTATGGTATGATTGTATGTTGTCCTACGGACTAAAACCCTCTGGTTTATATAGACACCGGAGAGGTTAGGGTTACACAAGGTCGGTTACAAAGGAGGAGATACACATATCCGTATTGCCTAGCTTGCCTTCCACGCCAAGTAGAGTCCCATCCGGACACGAGACGAAGTCTTCAGTCCTGTATCTTCGTAGTCTAACAGTCCGGCCATTGGATATAGTCCGGCTGTCCGGAGACCCCCTAATCCAGGACTCCCACAGTAGCCCCTGAACCAGGCTTTCAATGACGATGAGTCCGGCGCGCAGTTTGTCTTCGGCATTGCAAGGCGGGTTCCTCCTCCGAATATACCACGGAAGAATTTGAATATAAGGATAGTGTCCGACCCTACAAAATAAGTTCCACATACCACCGTAGAGAGAATAATATTTCCACAAATCCAATTTGCTGACTTGTTTTGGCAACACGACATTATGTCACGGCCCGGTGATTATTCGAACCGTTTCCTTTAACTAGCCCCGCACATAACGCGAGGCAGTTTTTTTTGACACGTCTTGTCAAAAGCAGAGATCGTGTCCCCTTATCACGGGATTCTCATCAATATGGGTGTGGGTAACCCAACCGTGCCATTGATTACGGCGCTTGGGGGAAAAGCGAGTTTTACCCTGCTAGTGGGGACACATAGTTTCGTCCGCCCATCAAAAGGGATAAGGATTTACCTTTTCATCCACGCCTTCTTCCTCCTTTGCTCATCCACCTTCGCACACTCGAGCTCCAGCGCTCAAGTTCGCATTTCCCACCTCGACCTTCTCCAACCATGTCCGGAGCGGGAGGCAGGTGGATGGTCTCCTCCGTCACGGAGGGACACGTCAAGAAGCTGAGGAGAGCCGGATACTTGCCCGACGACACCGCGCACCGGCTCCCAGAAGAGGGGCAGCTCATCCCCACCCCCAGGCCCCATGAGAGGGTAGTGTTCCTCACCCATTTCCTCCGTGGACTGGGATTTCCTCTCCACCCATTTGTCCGGGGGCTCATGTTCTACTACGGCCTGGATTTCCATGATCTGGCCCCGAACTTCATCCTCAACATATTGGCATTTATCATCATGTGCGAGGTTTTCCTCCGCATCAAGCCCCACTTCGGCTTATGGCTGAAGACTTTCAATGTCAAGCCGAAGGTAGTGAGCGGCCGCCAGGCGGAGTGCGGAGGCGCCATGGTGGGCAAGATGCCCAACGTCACATGGCTCGAGGGCTCCTTCGTGTTGACTATAAAGGGGTGGCAATCGGGGTGGTTCTACATCACCGAGCCACGTGACCCTGCATGGGCAGCGGCCCCCGAGTTCCGATCTGGCTTCCCCACACCGCTCACCTCCTGGCAAGAGAAGGGCCTGTCCTAGGGTAGTTCAGGAGAGCTGACCGGACTCCAAACATGTATTCAAAACATGGTGAACAAGAAGCTCAAACTCGTCAATGTAGTCTAGGTCATGCTCCACCGCCGGATCCTCCCGTTCCAACAACGGGCCTTCAACTTGTGGGAGTTCGACCCGACGCAGCACCGAACTCTGAACAGGCTCTTCGACACAACTCATGAAGATGCCTGGAGGGTGCTGTTCAAGAGTGCCGAGGTCCCCCACCCATTACTGAGGATCGCGGATTCAGCGCGAAGCGCCAAGCCAGCGCGGTAAGCTGCTTTACCTTTTACAGGATACTTATTTTTCATAGATTGACTCCATGCGGGATCTAAACTCCAGTACCTTTGACAGGACTGGCAGGAGACGGCCGGACAAATCGACTGTCCGGCTCCTTTGCCCGAAGGCCCAGCAAACGCTCTTCTGGCGAAGATGCTGACTCCGGCTCCTTATACGGTGCCGGAGAAGACCAAGAAGGCCAAGGGAACCTGAAAGAGTTCCCGATGCTAGGCGTCATCGGACTCGCCGTCCAAGGACTCTACAGTGCAATCCTCCCCCGAAGACGAGGAGGCAGAAGAAGATGCTCCCCCTCTAGACGGGGGAGACAAGAAAAGGAAGGAGGCCCAACTGGGGAGGCCAAAGGGTCCAAGAAGGGGAGGACTCTCCTTCCGGACAGCTCTACCACCGTCGCCAACGGCGAAGACGAGTGGCTGCCCAGAGCCAAGCCCCTGGGGAAGTCGTAAGTATTCGGATACCAGAGTAACGCATAGTATTCCTTTGTCGCACTACTTCACCTAACGCCGAAATATGACTATGCAGGCCGCCCTGAGCCCGCATTGATGTATCATCGGACGGCTCCCTGGGCTCGTCGGATATGGATAGCGATCCAGTCCCGACCTCCACCTCCCCTCATCCTGCGGACGATGCCGAGGTGCTATCTCACGAGGCACCGGGTCGAGGGGAGACAGTCCCGTAGGCGCCTCAAGGCGGCCGCCTGGACTCCGGGAGCCGAGGGGACAAGGCCCCTGAGAGCTCCGAGTTCGGCCCTCAGCCGAACACCGCGCTGGAACCCCCAGTGGTTCCGGACTCGGGCAGGCGGCTGATGTCTACTACACAACCTTCTTCTTGTAGACGTTGTTGGGCCTCCAAATGCAGAGGTTTGTAGGATAGTAGCAAATTTCCCTCAAGTGGATGACCAAAGGTTTATCAATCCGTAGGAGGCGTAGGATGAAGATGGTCTCTCTCGAGCAACCCTGCAACCAAATAACAAAGAGTCTCTTGTGTCCCCAACACACCCAATACAATGGTAAATTGTATAGGTGCACTAGTTCGGCGAAGAGATGGTGATACAAGTGGTATATGGATAGTAGATAAAGGTTTTTGTAATCTGAAAATATAAAAACAGCAAGGTAACTAATGATAAAAGTGAGCGTAAACTGTATTGCAATGCTAGGAAATAAGGCCTAGGGTTCATACTTTCACTAGTGCAAGTCCCCTCAACAATAATAACATAATTGGATCACATAACTATCCCTCAACATGCAACAAAGAGTCACTCCAAAGTCACTAATAGCGGAGAACAAACGAAGAGATTATGGTAGGGTACGAAACCACCTCAAAGTTATTCTTTCCAATCAATTCGTTGGGCTATTCCTATAAGTGTCACAAACAGCCCTGGAGTTCGTACTAGAATAACACCTTAAGACACAAATCAATCAAAACCCTAATGTCACCTAGATACTCCAATGTCACCTCAAGTATCCGTGTGTATGATTATACGATATGCATCACACAATCTCAGATTCATCTATTCAACCAACACAAAGGACCTCAAAGAGTGCCCCAAAGTTCTACTGGAGAATCACGATGAAAACATGTGCCAACCCCTATGCATAGGTTCATGGGCGGAACCCGCAAGTTGGTCACCAAAACATACATCAAGTGAATCACGTGATATCCCATTGTCACCACAGATACGCATGGCAAGACATACATCAAGTGTTCTCAAATCTTTAAAGACTCTATCCGATAAGATTACTTCAAAGGGGAAACGCAATTCATTACAAGAGAGAAGAGGGGGAGGAGAAACATAAGATCCAACTATAATAGCAAAGCTCGCGATGCATCAAGATCGTGCCAAATCAAGAACATGAGAGAGAGAGAGAGAGAGAGAGAGAGATCAAGCACATAGCTACTGGTACATACCCTCAGCCCCGAGGGAGAACTACTCCCTCCTCGTCATGGAGAGCACAGGGATGATGAAGATGGCCACCAGAGAGGGATTGCCCCCTCCGGCAGGGTGCCGGAACGGGTCTAGATTGGCTTTCGGTGGCTACGGAGGCTTCTGGCGGCGGAACTCCCGATCTAATCTTCGTTCTGGAAGTTTTAGGGTACGACGATATATATGGGTGCAGGAAGTACATCAGGGGAGCCACGAGGGCCCCATGAGGCAGGGGGCGCGCCCTAGGGGGGCGCCCCCCACCCTCATGAGCACCTCCCGTATCTCCTGACGTGGAGTCCAATTCTATCCGGTGGCTTTGGTTCCAAAAATAACTTCTCCAGTTGATTTCGTTCTGTTTCGACTCCGTTTGATATTCCTTTTCTTCAAAACACTGAAATAGGCATAAAACAGCAAATCTGGGCTAGGCCTCCGGTTAATAGGTTAGTCCCAAAAGTAATATAAAAGTGGATAATAAAGCCCAATATTGCCCAAACAGTAGATAATATAGCATGGAGCAATCAAAAATTATAGATACGTTGGAGACTTATCAAGCATCCCCAAGCTTAATTCATGCTCGTCCTCGAGTAGGTAAATGAAAAAAAAAAGATAATTTTAGATGTGGAATGCTAGTTGGCATAATTTCAATGTAATTCTTCTTACTTGTGATATGAATATTTAGATCTGAAAGATTGAAGTCAAAAGTTAGTATTGACATAAAAATAATAATACTTCAAGCATACTAACTAAGCAATTATGTCTTCTCAAAATAACATGGCCAAAGAAAGTTCATCCCTACAAAATCATATAGTTTAGTCATGCTCCATTTTCGTCACACAAGAATGCTCTCATCATGCACAACCCCCGATGACAAACCACGCAATTGTTTCATACCTTAATAATTTCAAACTCATAAACTTTCACGCAATACATGAGCGTGAGCCATGGATATAGCACTATGGGTGGAATAGAATATAATGATGGGGGTTATGTGAAGAAGACAAAAAGGATAAAGTCTCACATCTACAAGGCTAATTAATGGGCTATGGAGATGCCCATCGATTGATGTTAATGCAAAGAGTAGGGATTGCCATCCAACGGATGCACTAGAGCTATAAGTGTATGAAAGCTCAAAAAAAGAAACTAAGTGGGTGTGCATCCAACTTGCTTGCTCACGAAGACCTAGGGCACTTGAGGAGGCCGATTGTTGGAATATACAAGCCAAGTTCTATAATGAAAATTCCCAATAGTATATGAAAGTGATAACTCACGAGACTCTCTATATGAAGAACATGGTGCTACTTTGAAGCACAAGTGTGGAAAAAAGGATAGTAGCATTGCCCCTTTTTATTTATTTTCTCTTTTTTTGGGGGGCCTTCTTTTTTTTCTTTGGCCTTTCTCTTTTTTTTTTGGGACAATGCTCTATTGAATGATGATCATCACACTTCTATTTATTTACAACTCAATGATTACAACTCGATACTAGAACAAAGTATGACTTTATATGGATGCCTCCAGCGGTGTACCGGGATATGCAATGAATCAAGAGTGACAAGTATGAAAAAATTATGAACGGTGGCTTTGCCACAAATACTATGTCAACTACATGATCATGCTAAGCAATATGACAATGATGAATGTGTCATGATAAACTGGATGGTGGAAAGTTGCATGGCAATATATCTCGGAATGGCTATGGAAATGCCATAATAGGTAGGTATGGTGGCTGTTTTGAGGAAGATATAAGGAGGTTTATGTGTGAAAGAGCGTATCATATCACGGGGTTTGGATGCACCGGCGAAGTTTGCGCCAACTCTCAATGTGAGAAAGGGCAATGCACGGCACAGAAGAGGCTAGCAAGGATGGAAGGGTGAGAGTGCGTATAATCCATGGACTCAACATTAGTCATAAAGAACTCACATACTTATTGCAAAAATCTACAAGTCATCAAAAACCTCGGCACTACGCGCATGCTCCTAGGGGGGTAGATTGGTAGGAAAATACCATCGCTCGTCCCCGACCGCCACTCATAAGGAGGACAATCAAATAACACCTCATGTTTCAAATTTGTTACATAACGTTTACCATACATGCATGCTATGGAACTTGCAAACTTCAACACAAGAATTTATCAATTTCACAACTACTCAACTAGCATGACTTTGATATTATTACCTCCATATCTCAAAACAATCATCAAGCATCAAACTTCTCTTAGTATTCAATACTCTATATGAAAGTTTTTACTATTCTTGGATGCCTAGCATATTAGGATTATTAAGCAAATTACCATGCTATTTAAGACTCTCAAAATAATCTAAGTGAAGCATGAGAGTTTATATATTTGTTCAAAATAAAACTACCACCATGCTCTAAAAGATATAAGTGAAGCACTAGAGCATCGACAAACTACTCCGAAAGATATAAGTGAAGATCAATGAGTAGTTGAATAATTATGCAACTATGTGAAGAATCTCTAACATTTAATAATTTCAGATCTTGGTAATTTATTCAAACAGCAAGCAAAACTAAATAAAATGACATTCTAAGAATGTCAAACATCATGTGAATAGGCAAAAACTTAGGATCAACCGATACTAACCGATAGTTGTTGAAGAAGAAAGGTGGGATGCCAACCGGGGCATCCCCAAGCTTAGACGCTTGAGAATTCTTGAGATATTATCTTGGGGTGCCTTGGGCATCCCCAAGTTTGAGCTTTTGTGTCTCCTTAATTCCTCTCATATCACGGCCTCCCTGAATCTCAAAAGCTTCATCCACACAAAACTCAACAAGGACTCGTGAGATAAGTTAGTATAAACCATTGCCAAAACCTTATCATACTCTACTGTAGCAAATCACTAAAATTATTAATCAACATTGCATACTAAATGCCTCTGCATATTTAATAGTCCTATCCTCAAATAGAATCATTAAAGAAGCAAACATATCCAAACAATGCAAACATAACAGCAAGCTGCCTAAACAGGATAATCTGTAAAGAATGCAGCAACATCCATACTTCCGTAGCTCCAAAAATTATGAAAGAAAATTCCCACTGTAGTAAATTTATCAGAGCTTAATATACAAAAGGTTTAAACATTTTATCACATTCTTACTTTTCTAGGGAATTATTGCAACAGCGGTAAACTTTCTGTTTTCAAACAGCAACATGTATACTTGTAACATAGGCATAGTAAAGGCTATAAATGCCACTTCTATTGAAATAAAAGATGCAAAACATTGTTCTAAATAACAGCAAGAAAATCCTAGCAAAATAAATTGACTCTCCAAGCAAAACACATATCATGTGGCGAATAAAAATGTAGCTCCAAGTAAAGTTACCGATGAACGAAGACGAAAGAGGGGATGCCTTCCGGGGCATCCCCAAGCTTAGGCTCTTGGCTATCCTTTAATATTACCTTGGGGTGCCTCAGGCATCCCCAAGCTTAGGCTCTTGCCACTCCTTATTCCATAGTCCATTGAATCCTTACCCAAAACTTGAAAACTTCACAACACAAAACTTAACAGAAAACTCGTAAGCTCCGTTAGTATAAGAAAATAAATCACCACTTCAAGGTACTGTAATGAACTCATTCTTTATTTATATTGGTGTTAAACCTACTGTATTCCAACTTCTCTATGGTTTATAAACTATTTTACTAGCCATAGATTCATCAAAATAAGTAAACAACACATGAAAAACAGAATCTGTCAAAAACAGAACAGTCTGTAGTAATCTGGATCAAACGTATAATTATGGAACTAATAAAATTCTCAAATAAATTTCTGGACCTGAGGAATTTATCTATTAATCATCTGAAAAAATAATTAACTAAATATCACTCACCAAATAAAAATGGCAGCAATTCTCGTGAGCGCTAAAGTTTCTGTTTTTTTAGAGCATGATCAACAAGACTTCACCTAAGTCTTCCCAAAGGTTCTACTTGGCACAAAAACTAATTAAACACATAAAACCACATATAAAAAGAGGCTAGATGAATTATTTATTACTAAACAGGAACAAAAAGCAAGGAACAAAAATAAAGTTGGGTTGCCTCCCAACAAGCGCTATCGTTTAATGCCCCTAGCTAGGCATGATGATTTCAATGATCATCACATAAAGGATAAGAATTGAAACATAAAGAGAGAATCATGAAGAATATGACTAGAACATTTAAGTCTAACATACTTCCTATGCATAGGGATTTTGTGAGCAAACAACTTGTGGGAACAAGAATCAACTTGCATAGGAAGGTAAAACAAGCATAACTTCAAGATTTTAAGCACATAGAGAGGAAACTTGATATTATTGCAATTCCTATAAGCATATATTCCTCCCTCATAATAATTTTCAGTAGCATCATGAATTAATTCAACAATATAACCAGCACCTAAAGCATTCTTTTCATGATCTACAAGCATAGAGAATTCACTACTCTCCACACAAGCAAAATTCTTCTCATGAATAATAGTGGGAGAAAACTCAACAAAATAACTATCATGTGATTGAAAATTAAGATCAAGATGAAAAGTTTCATGGTTATCATTATTATTTAAAGCTTACGTGTCATCACAATAATCATCAAAGATAGGAGGCATGGTTTCATCATAATAAATTTGCTCATCAAAACTTGGGGGACAAAAATTATCATCTTCATCCAACATAGCTTCCCCAAGCTTGTGGCTTTGCATATCATTATCATCATGGATATTCAAAGAATTCATACTAACAACATTTCAATCATGCTCATCATTCAATTATTTAGTGCCAAACATTTTATAGATTTCTACTTCTAGCACTTGAGCACAATTATCCTTTCCATCATACTCACGAAAGATATTAAAAAGGTGAAGCGTATGAGACAAACTCAATTCCATATTTTTGTAGTTTTCTTTTATAAACTAAACTAGTGATAAAACAAGAAACTAAAATACTCAACTGCGAGATCTAAAGATATACCTTCAAGCACTCACCTCCCCGGCAACGGCGCCAGAAAAGAGCTTGATGTCTACTACACAACCTTCTTCTTGTAGACGTTGTTGGGCCTCCAAGTGCAGAGGTTTGTAGGACAGTAGCAAATTTCCCTCAAGTGGATGACCTAAGGTTTATCAATCCGTAGGAGGCGTAGGATGAAGATAGTCTCTCTCGAGCAACCCTGCAACAAATAACAAAGAGTCTCTTGTGTCCCCAACACACCCAATACAATGGTAAATTGTATAGGTGCACTAGTTCGGTGAAGAGATGGTGATACAAGTGGTATATGGATAGTAGATAAAGGTTTTTGTAATCTGAAAATATAAAAACAGCAAGGTAACTAATGATAAAAGTGAGCGTAAACGGTATTGAAATGCTAGGAAATAAGGCCTAGGGTTCATACTTTCACTAGTGCAAGTCCTCTCAACAATAATAACATAATTGGATCACATAACTATCCCTCAACATGCAACAAAGAGTCACTCCAAAGTCACTAATAGCGGAGAACAAACGAAGAGATTATGGTAGGGTACGAAACCACCTCAAAGTTATTCTTTCCAATCAATCCGTTGGGCTATTCCTATAAGTGTCACAAACAGCCCTAGAGTTCGTACTAGAATAACACCTTAAGACACAAATCAATCAAAACCCTAATGTCACCTAGATACTCCAATGTCACCTCAAGTATCCGTGGGTATGATTATACAATATGCATCACACAATCTCAGATTCATCTATTCAACCAACACAAAGGACCTCAAAGAGTGCCCCAAAGTTCTACCGGAGAATCACGACGAAAACATGTGCCAACCCCTATGCATAGGTTCATGGGCGGAACCCGCAAGTTGATCACCAAAACATACATCAAGTGAATCACGTGATATCCCATTGTCACCATAGATACGCACGGCAAGACATACATCAAGTGTTCTCAAATCTTTAAAGACTCTATCCGATAAGATTACTTCAAAGGGGAAACTCAATTCATTACAAGAGAGAAGAGGGGGAGGAGAAACATAAGATCCAACTATAATAGGAAAGCTCGCGATGCATCAAGATCGTGCCAAATCAAGAACACGAGAGAGAGAGATCAAACACACAGCTACTGGTACATACCTTCAGCCCCGAAGGAGAACTACTCCCTCCTCGTCATGGAGAGCACCGGGATGATGAAGATGGCCACTGGAGAGGGATTGCTCGCTCCGGGAGTGTGCCAGAACGGATCTAGATTGGCTTTCGGTGGCTACGGAGGCTTCTGGCGGCGGAACTCCCGATCTAATCTTCGTTCTGGAAGTTTTAGGGTACGACGATATATATGGGTGCAGGAAGTATGTCAGGGGAGCCACGAGGGCCCCACGAGGCAGGGGGCGCGCCCTAGGGGGGTGCCCCCCACCCTCGTGAGCACCTCCCGTATCTTCTGACATGGAGTCCAAGTCTATCTGGTGGCTTTCGCTCCAAAAATAACTTCTCCAATTGATTTTGTTCCGTTTCGACTTCGTTTGATATTCCTTTTCTTTGAAACACTGAAATAGGCATAAAACAGCAAATCTAGGCTGGGCCTCCGGTTAATAGGTTAGTCCCAAAAGTAATATAAAAGTGGATAATAAAGCCCAATATTTCCCAAAACAGTAGATAATATAGCATGGAGCAATCAAAAATTATAGATACGTTGGAGACGTATCAGCGGCCTCCATCTAAGAGGGGCGAGACGCCTGTACCAGTGACCTTTGTCCATCCAGAGGCGCCGGAAAATCTGCTAGAAGCGCTTCCATTGACGAGGAGCACCACACTATCATGAGTGCGGTGATCCAGAAGGTTTAGTCCACCAAGAGCGGATTGACTGAAGCCTGTGCCAGCCTTCTAACAGGCTTTGAGGTAAGTGTTTAAAATATAGGAAAATATTACCGCATAGACAGTAGCCCCTGATGCTCTGTTGGGTGTTCACAAAGAAAAGCCGAACAGAGGATCAAACAATATCACAGGAGTCTAATATGAGTATGTCAATATGCGTATGCAGGCTTCGCTGCTGGCGTCCGCCGCACTGGCTGCGGAGGTCACCGTACTGAAGCAGGACCTTAAAGGGTCCCAGGACGAGCTCGGCCTTGCCAAGAGGCAGCTCGAGGAGAACAAAGGTAAGTAGTACCTAGTCTGTGGATATGTATAAAAAGAGTGCGACTGCAAAATGACAGGATCATCATGCATTTGCTAGGGGCCACGACCGAAGTGGCGACCCTGAAGCAAGCATTGTCCGAGGCCGAAGATAAAGCGGCCAAGGAGCACACCGAGCGAGAAAAGCAAGAGGCTCAGGTGGGCGAGGTGCAGCAAGAGCTCCAGGCTTTCGTGACGAAGCACGAGGCGTTGGAGCTTGACTCGAAGACGCGAGAGTCTGAGCTTGCCGCGGCCCTCGAGAGCGCAAAAAGTGCCTAGGCCGAAGCCCAAAAGGCCCTCCAGGAGATCGACGCAATGAAGAAGATAGCGGTGGGTAAGGCATTCTATATGCAGAGCAAGCATGTAAAAGTAAATTACCGATTACTTACCCGAATTCGGAGCTCTCTAGGAGCATTCGCAGATTTGCCCCGCAGCGTGTCGGATGCCGCACAGTTTTAACAGGCCGAGGAGGGAAGCTCAACAGAGAAGTTGTTCTGGTCTCAGTATACTGGGACCGAACACCCGATGCCTCTGAGCGACCAGCTAAAGCAGCTGGTCGAGCTGCACAAGGCGGCCGAACAGGCCATGAAGGGCCTTATAGTCCGGCTGTGGCCTGGCGATGCCCTTCCGAATAGCTACTTCGGCCTGGTGAGGCGGCTTGTGGATGCCTGCCCATGGCTGGAGGTCGTCAAGCGGTCCGTCTGCATCGAAGGTGCACGCCAGGCTTTCGCCCGTGTGAAGGTGCAGTGGGCCAAGCTAGACGCCGTGAAGCTGATCAAGGAAGGGCCACCGCAGGGCAAGGAGCATCGCACCCCCGAAATTTATTATGAGGGTGTCCTGAAGGGTGCCCGTCTTGTAGAGGATGAATGTTCAAAGGATGTAATATTTGAGTAAACTTGCTCGTGTGATCCTGTATGATGAAAACTTGTTTCATATGCGCTATGCAACGCTTGTGTGAATTTAAAATATTACCTTCTGTTTGGCTGTTTATCCAATCTGAGAGATGGCTAGTCATCGGCTTCTGCCCCCATGCCACGAGTGCTGGGGTGTTCGGGATAAACATGAGCACTCTTGTTCCCATGTTTGGGTCCTTCGAGGGAGGTGCTCAGCACAACGAACAAGGCAACCGGACTAATAATGCTTTATCACTCTCACTTAGCCATAGAATTCTATAATTTTAAATTTCGGCGAAGCCCCTGGTATTTGGAAGGCCGAATTGGGGGCGCGATACATGCCTTTAAGCCGGACAGGGCTGGCCCCTCGCTCTAAGCGGCATAACTCTTTAGGGACTCGAAAACCTCGCCGAACAGTGACCAGTCTCTCGCCTTATCATGATAGTCAGTTTTAGCTTTCTCTACTGAGGTGCTTAGCCCAGCAGAACTGGGGCACAATCGCAATAGTTCTCCTAGCGCTACCTTAGCCGATAGAGCGGAACGTAAGGTACCAAAACATAGGAGCTGGGCAAACCCAACATTTGACCAAAGACATGATTCGGAGCTGATGCATATAATGCTATAAGTTCGGGGTGCCGCACTTGTGAAAGTGTTCGGACTTTTCACACCATATTGTGGGGTACGTAAGCCCCTGGTGTATTGGCCGTACCAAAGTGTGCGGTTGCAAGGCGTCATTAATGAACACACACACACACACACACGCACGCACACACACACACACACACACACACACACACACACACACACACACATATATATATATATGACAAGAATGCAATAATAGTCGTAATGTTATGCGTTGTTTATTCAAAAAGGTGTGTTAGAGCAGAATGATACAGATGGTGAGCAAAGAGTAGGACTATGTCCCTTCCAAGGGAAGCTGAGGAATAGTATTAAATCAAATATTTCGCTCGTTATTGTAATCCACCTGAGATTTCGATGGTGTGACGTAGCTTTCTGCCTCCTTGGTTGCTGCATCATGTGTTCGGCAATAGTGCTGCCAGACAGGGTTTCCAGAGATTAAGGTCTTGAAAAAGAGAAAAATAACCAAACGGGAAGCCCCTAGTGCGGTTTAAGCCGCGTCTTGGGGCGTGCCGCAGTTTTGCCCCCTCCCCACCTGTGCCCATGGTATTTTTAATGCGTAATTATGTACGCGTGGCACGAGTTTCGCCGTTTGGCTGGGACTGGGGTGCGGGCCGCATTGCTACGTGAGGTCAGATTGCGCCAGGCGGTCTAGTTGCCGATTGCTTCGAGCACGCTTGAAGGTGTTTGGGTCTTGAAACGCCGAACTGGTGGATTGCCTTGAGAGGCTGCTTTGCGCTTCTGCTGCGAGGGCCGCTGTGTGCTCCTCCGTTTGAAGAGAACGCTCTGTGTTTCCATTGACTGTAATAACCCCGCGAGGTCCTAGCATCTTGAGCTTGAGGTATGCACAATGTGGTACCGCATTGAATCTCGCAAATGCGGTTCGCCCGAGCAGTGCATGATAACCACTGCGGAACAGGACTATATCGAAGATTAACTCTTCGCTTTGGAAGTTATCCGGGGATCCGCAGACCACTTCCAGTGTAATTGAGCCTGTGCAATGGGCCTCTACGTCTGGAATGACGCCTTTAAAGGTCGTTTTTTTGGGTTTGATCCTTGAGGGGTCTATACCCATTTTGCGCACTGTGTCCTGATAAAGCAGGTTCAGGCTACTGCCGCCATCCATAAGGACTCGAATGAGGTGAAATCCGTCAATGATTGGGTCCAGAACCAGTGCGGCGAATCCGCCATGACGGATACTAGCGGGATGGTCCCTGCGATCGAAAGTGATCGGATAGGAGGACCATGGGTTGAACTTTGGGGCGACTGGCTCCAGCGCATATACGTCCCTGAGCGCACGCTTCCGCTCCCTCTTGGGGATGTGGGTTGCGTATATCATGTTCACCGTCCGCACTTGTGGGGGAAACCTCTTCTGTCCTCTGATGTGTGGCTGCCGGGGCTCCTCCTCGTCATCGCTATGTGGCCCCTTGTCCTTGTTTTTGGCAATTAACTTGCCGGCCTACTTGAGCACCCAACAATCCCTATTGGTGTGATTGGCTGGCTTGTCTGGGGTGCCGTGTATTTGACATGAGCGATCGAGTATACGGTCCAAGCTGGACGGACCCGGCGTACTTTGTTTGAATGGCTTTTTCCGCTGACCGGGTCTAGAGCATTTGAATCCGGCATTAACTGTCGTATCCTCGGTATTATCGCTGTTAATGTGGTGCTTATGTTTGTTGCGACGTGACCTGCTATTGCCGTCCTTGGTATCTGAAGTACCATAGTTCTTTGATATGTTATTACTGCGAGCCAGCCAGTTGTCTTCTCCCGCATAGAAGCGGGTCATGAGTGTCGTGAGGGCTGCCATAGATTTTGGCTTTTCCTGGCCAAGGTGCCGGGCTAGCCATTCGTCGTGGATGTTGTGTTTGAAAGCTGCTAGGGCCTCTGCATCCGGACAGTCGACAATTTGATTTTTCTTTGTTAGGAACCGAGTCCAGAATTGCCTGGCTGATTCTTCTGGCTGCTGAATTATGTGGCACAAGTCATCGGCATTTGGTGGTCGCACATAAGTTCCCTGAAAGTTGTCGAGGAATGCGGCTTCCAGATCTTCCCAATAGCTAATGGACTCTGCTGGCAAGCTGTTAAGCCAATGCCGCACTAGTCCCTTGAGCTTTAGTGGGAGGTATTTGATGGCGTGTAAGTCATCACCGCAGGCCATGTGGATGTGGAGGAGGAAATCCTCGATCCACACCGCGGGATCTGTTGTGCCGACGTATGATTCAATATTTACAGGTTTGAAACCTTCTGGGATTTGATGATCCATTACTTCGTCTGTGAATCATAAGGGGTGTGCGGCGCCTCTGTATTGGGCTATATCACGACGTAGCTCAAATGGGTCTTGCCCGCTGTGTTCGGCCCGGCCGGATTTGCTTTTACTCTATCCGGCGTGACGTTTATCGTCTCGCATAGTGGCGCGCCCTCGTGATCCGTAGATCGATCTTGCATGCTTTTCTTTGTCCTCCAATATGTCTCACAGGTCTGGCGTATCTCCCCATGCCTTTTTATTTGAATGGCGTCGGGGTGCAGGTGAGTTTTTGGCTGGAATGCCTCTATCGCGGCCACGAGGTGGCCGATCAGCCGCGTCATACGCTTCTTCCTCTAGTCGGGATAGCAACCTATATTTTGGGTAACTCTTGGAGGGGCGCTTGACTTTATATTCCTCGGCCGCGAGGACTTCGGTCCATCTGTCAGCTAGCAGATCTCGATCAGCTTGAAGCTGCTGCTGCTTTTTCTTAAGGCTATTTGCCATGGCTATAAGCCGGCGTTTGAAGTGTTCTTGTTCGACGGGATCCTCTAGCACAGCGAATTCGTCATCGCTGAGGCTTGCATCGTCTTCGGAGGGGGGTATGTAATTATCATCCTCCGCCTCTCCATCTGCCGCTCTCTCAGGAGGGCTGGCTCCTCCATCCTCCTGCTCTAAATCTTGCTGGAGGGGATTGTTGTTGTCTTCGCCACTATCCGGAGTGTTATTATCGCCCGTGCCGGTATCACCAGTTTTGCTTTGGCGGGACTTAGAGCGGCGCCGCTGACGTTGGCGCTTGGGTTGCTTCTTGGAGGGGTCATCCTCCGCTATCTCGTCGCCATTGCCTTCTTTGGGTGTATCCACCATGCATATATCGTATGATGAGGTGGCTGTCCAGTGCCCTGTGGGTAGTGGTTCCTCTTCATCTCCCGCATCGTCGTCCATACCGTCGATGTCTTCGGAGCCGAAGTCGAGCATGTCGGTTAAGTCATCGACAGTGGCTACTAAGTGGGTGGTGGGTGGGCCGCGAATTTCTTCGTCGTCCGCATCCCAGTCCTGCTGACATAGTTCAGCCAGGATCCTCCTGACAAGGAGAGAGACCTTAATTAGTACAGTATGTCGCCAAAGGACGAGTGCTGAAAAATATCCACGGAGGTAAACTCCATGATCGGCGCCCAATCGGATTCGATAGGAACGGGCGCAGGCGGTTCGGAGTCCGTGGCCGGAGAAGGATCCGGCAGTTTAACAACACGGCTCTCGTGCAAGGTAAGGTCGATGTTTGGCTCGATCGCTGCTGAGGGTAAGGCCTCCATGGTGGGGTCCATCCACCCATCCATGGACGACGCAACTGGCTCCGAATTGAGGGTCGGAGCGGCTGCCTGTGCGATCTCCTGAACACTGTCCGATGGTAGAGCTAAATTGTACTCATCGTCACCGCGTGACGCACAAGGCAGAGGCTCGAATCCGTCGAATATCAAGTCTCCACGGATATCGGCCGTGTAGTTTAAGCTTCCAAACCTGACCTGGTGGCCAGGGGCGTAACTATCAATCTGCTCCAGATGGCCAAGCGAATTGGCCCGCAGTGCAAAGCCGCCGAACACGAAGATCTGTCCGGGAAGAAAAGTCTCACCCTGGACTGCATCGCTATCGATTATAGTAGGAGCCATCAAGCCTAACGGCGATGACACAGAGGAACTCTCAATGAAAGCACCAATGTCGGTGTCAAAACTGGCGGATCTCGGGTATTGGCTCCCGAACTGTGCGTCTAAGGCGGATGGTAACAGGACGCAGGGGATACGATGTTTTACCCAGGTTCGGGCCCTCTGGATGGAGGTAAAACCCTACGTCCTGCTTGATTAATATTGATGATATGGGTAGTACAAGAGTAGATCTACCACGAGATCGGAGAGGCTAAAACCCTAGAAGCTAGCCTATGGTATGATTGTTTGTTGTCCTATGGACTAAAACCCTCCGGTTTATATAGACACCGGAGAGGTTAGGGTTACATAAGGTCGGTTACAAAGGTGGAGATACACATATCTGTATTGCCTAGCTTTCCTTCAACGCCAAGTAGAGTCCTATCCGGACACGAGATGAAGTCTTCAATCTTGTATCTTCATAGTCTAACAGTCTGGCCGTTGGATATAGTCCGGCTGTCCGGAGACCCCCTAATCCAGGACTCCCACACCCATCTCGAGGCCTTTTCCGGCGATCTACCAGAGGGGGATTCGATCACGGAGGGCTTCTACATCAACACCATAGCCTCTCCGATGATGTGTGAGTAGTTTACCATAGACCTTCGGGTCCATAGTTATTAGCTAGATGGCTTCTTCTCTCTCTTTGGATCTCAATACAAAGTTCTCCTCGATCTTCTTGGAGATCTATTTGATGTAACTCTTTTGTGGTGTGTTTGCCGAGATCCGATGAATTGTGGGTTTATGAACTTGATTATCTATTAATATTATTTGATTCTTCTCTGAATTCTTATATGCATGATTTGATATCTTTGCAAGTCTCTTCAAATTATCGGTTTAGTTTGGCCTACTAGATTGATCTTTCTTGAAATGGGACAAGTGCTTAGCTTTGGGTTCAATCCTGCGGTGTTCGATCCCAGTGACAGAAAGGGAAACGACACGTATTGTATTGTTGCCATCGAGGATAAAAAGATGGGGTTTATATCATATTGCTTGAGTTTATCCCTCTACATCATGTCATCTTGCCTAATGGGTTACTCCGTTCTTATGAACTTAATACTCTAGATGCATGCTGGATAGCGGTCGATGTGTGGAGTAATGGTAGTAGATGCAGAATCATTTCGGTCTACTTGTCACGGACGTGATGCCTACATTCATGATCATTGCCTTAGATATCATAATAACTATGCGCTTTTCTATCAATTGCTCGGCAGTAATTTGTTCACCCACCGTAATACATGCTATCTTGAGAGAAGCCACTAGTGAAACCTATGGCCCCTGGGTCTACTTTACATCATATTAGTTTCCAATCTACAATTCTAGTTTACTATTTATTTTGCAATCTTTATTTTTCAATCTATACCACAAAAATACCAAAAATATTTATCTTATTATCTTTATAAGATCTCACTTTTGCAAGTGGCCGTGAAGGGATTGACAACCCCTTTATCGCGTTGGTTGCAAGGTTCTTATTTGTTTGTGCAGGTACTAGGCGATTTGCGTGTAGTCTCCTACTGGATTGCTACCTTAGTTCTCAAAAACTGAGGGAAATACTTACGCTACTTTGCTGCATCACCCTTTCTCTTCAAGGGAAAACCAAGGCATGCTCAAGAGGTAGCACATCGCCATGACCAAGACTCTCATCGACGGAGGAGCGGGCCTCAACGTGCTCTTCGTGGAAGCTTTCGGCTTTCTTCACGTACCGTACGACCGGCTCCACCCCACCAAGCCTTTCTCCGCCCTTGGGGCAAATACGCCTCCCGGTCATGTTCGGTACCCAGGACAACTACCGCACCGAGCTCATCGACTTCGACATTGCCCGTATCGGCCTCCCGTACAACGCCATCCTCGGGTACCCTGCTTTGGCTCAGTTCATGGCAGCGACCCATCCGGCCTACAACCTCATGAAGATGTCGGGTAGCAGCGGCGTCCTCACCATGGCTGGAGACACCAAGGAAGCTCTGGCGGCCCTCAAGCTTACCTTCAGGGCCGCAGCGGTAGTGCGCCTGGCCGGCGAAGCCACCCCAGGGGCTAAGGAGGCTGCGTTAGTGAAGAAGAAGCAGTTGTTCACTCAATACCGGGCCGAAACAAAGCAAGTACCGGTCGAGGAAGGTGGATCCTTGGGAGCCACCTTCACCATAGGCGCCAGCCTTGACCCGAGTCAAGAGGAGGCATTGGTGAAGTTCTTGCGCGCAAACAAGGAGGTATTCGCCTGGGAACCCAAGCAGCTGGTAGGGGTCCCAAGGGGGTAATCGGGCATCACTTAAGGGTGTGCCCCAAATGTGCCCCCTGTAAAGCAGAAGGCGCAGCGACAGTCCATGGAGAAGCGGTCCTTCATCATCCAGGAAACTCGCAAGCTGGAGGCGGCAGGTGTCATTCGTGAGGTCCGGTACCCGGAGTGGCTGGCAAACCCCGTCGTTGTGCCAAAGAAAGGCGAGAAGGAATGCATGTGTGTCGACTTCACCAACCTCAACAAGGCCTGTTCCCAAGACCCGTTCCCACTTCCGCGCATCGAGCAGATCATCGACTCCACCGCTGAGTATGACATGCTGTGTTTCCTGGACGCGGTCTCGGGCTACCACCAGATCAAGATGGAAGTGGAGGATGTGGAGAAGACCGCCTTCCTGACCCCATGCGGGGTCACCTGCATATCGTTCGGACTGTGCAACATTGGGGCGACCTTCCAGCGGCTGATGCACATCATCCTGGGTTAGCAGCTCGGGAGAAACACTGAAACCTATGTCGACGACATCGTGCTAAAATCTCAAGAGACGAGAACCCTGATTCCGGACCTGGAGGAGACCTTCGCTAGCCCGCGCCAGGAGGATTTTTGGATCAACCCGGAGAAGTGTGTGTTCGGGGTCCCCTCCGGCAAGGTACTGGGTTTCCTCGTGTCTCATAGGGGGGTCGAGGCTAACCCCGAGAAGGTCAAGGCAATAGAAGACATGATCCCACCACAAACTCTCAAGGAAATGCAGAAGCTTGTAGGTTGCGTGACCTCGCTGGGGCACTTCATCTCCGAGCTAGGGGAGCGCGCCCTGCCGTTCTTCAAGCTGATGAAGAAGAAGGGCCCGTTCAAATGGACCCCAGAGGAAGATCTGGCGTTTCAAGACCACAAGAGATACCTAACCAGCTCACCGGTGATGGTGGCACCTCTCCCCCTCGAGCCTCTGGTGCTCTATCTAGCCTCTACGCCTCACTCCGCTAACGCGGCGTTGGTGGCAGTTCGGGAGGAGCGTCGGGCCAAGAACCCGCAGCCCAATGACGCACCCTCAGCTAGAATGGTGCAGTCACAAGACGGCGCCGCTCAGGCCAAGATGATGGCCACAGACGATCACACCCCACACGACAGCGTTCAAGGGCCCGTGGAGGCCCCGGTGGGTGACCATGCCCCACCTCAGGAGGCACCACAACCTCCGGAGGACACAGGCTCCATTGACGCTCCCGCCCTTGTTCAGCACCTGGTATACTTTGTTAGCACCGTGCTACGGGACGCGAGACCATGATACCCAATGCCGCAGAAGCTCTTACTCGCACTCCTGGTGGCCTCACGCAAGCTATGACATTATTTCCAAGGCCACCCAATTAAGGTCGTCTTAGCCTACCCACTGGAGAGGGTGCTCCGGAGCCCCAATGCCGCGGGGAGAGTCGCTGAATGGAACATTGAACCACAAGCGTTTCAATTGGAGTTCAGCACGACCAGGGTTATCAAGGGAGACGCGCTTGCCAACTTCGATGTAGAATGGACCGACGCTCCAGAGCCCAAAGCGGGCGAGAGCCGATCCCTCTCACCGGGAAATGAAGCACCGAATGTCTTGGACATGTACATCGATGGCGCCTTCGCACGACAAGGCACGAGGGCTGGCGCTATGCTCATCTCGCCCACCCAAGACAAGCTATATTATGTCGTGCAGCTCTGCTTCTAGCGGGGTGAGAAGGTCTCCAACAACATCGTGGAATACGAGGGGTTGATCGCTGGCCTCAAGGCCGCCGCAGCCTTGGGGGTGAAGCGTCTCACCATAAAGGGTGACTCGCAGCTCCTCGTCAACTTCTCCAAAAAGGTGTACGAACCAAGGGACGAGCATATGGAGGCATACCTCGCGGAAGTGCGCAAGATGGAGAATCAATTCCGATGCCAAGAGCTACAGCATGTGCCACGCGGCACCAATAAGGAGGCTGACGAGATCGCCAAGAAGGCGTCAAGGCGTCTACCCCAAGAACTTGGTGTCTTCGAAGAGCGACTCTTCAAGCCTTCGGCAACCCCTGCGGCCGTGGAGACTACATCATCTCGAGAGGAACTCCCCCAGCCACCAGCCTCGGGAGCGCCCGCTTGCGGTGCGACCTCAGGAGCACATCTGCTCCTAGCGCTCGAGCCTCAGGAGGGGTGCTGGACCGAAGAGTTCAAGGCATTTCTGGTGCATGGGATGCTGCCGGAGAAGGAGGAGCATGCGGAGCGTGTGGCCCGGCAGGCTACGGCATACTACATCCAGGACGGTGAGCTATACAGAAAATGACCAAATGATGTTTCCTTGCGATGCATCTTCAGCGAGCAGGGGAACGAGCTGCTGCCTGACATACACGATGGAGACTGCGACCATCACTCCTTGTCGCGTACCCTGGTTGGCAAGGCGTTCCGCCGCAGGTTCTACTGGCCCACGTCACTCAATGACGCGACCGAGCTGGTAAGGTCCTCCGAGGCCTGCCAGTTCCATGCCAAGCAAATCCACCAGCCAACCTAGGGCCTATAGACTATCCCTCTCTCGTGGCCATTCGCGGTCTGGGGGCTGGATATCCTGGGTCCATTCCCACGAGCGCCTGGGGGCTACCGCTACCTCTACATTGCCATCGATAAGTTCACCAAATGGGCAGATGAGGAAGCCGTCCGCACCATCCCGGCTGGGTCAGCAGTTAAGTTCATCAAGGGCCTCGTGAGCCAGTTCGGGGCCCCTAACCGCATCATCACCGACAATGGCTCGCAGTGCACTACCAATATCTTCAAGACCTATTGTGCTCCCTCCATCGATGATGACCTTGACGGATCTTCCATTGATGCCGGCCTTGGTATGAAAGATCTGGCATCTTTAGTCTTCTTCTTGTTGATGTTGAAGAGTAAAGACCTTGGAGATAACGAGAGCGGGGCTTGAATCTTCGTCACAAAAGACCTTATCATCTTCATCATCGTTCACTTGCCGGTGCATGGCCACTTGCTCAAGTGCCTCCATTTCTCCTTCACTCATGGAGTCTTATGTACCATCATCGTTGAAGATCATGGTGCGCTTGTTGGTACACTCAAAGGACTTGTGGCCTCGGCCTCCACATGTGAAGCATTTGAAGTAACTTGTCTTGATGGTCTCATCGGTTGGGGTAGAGGATGATGAAGCTCTTTGCTTGAAGTTGCTTGATGTAGGAGGATGACTTGGAGTTGTCAAAGTTTTCTTCTAACTTGACTTGTCGGCATTGCTTGTAGATGGCTTGGTCGATGTAGAAGGTGTAGGAGTCGTTGAAGCTTGGGTGTTGGAGAAGCCATAGGACTTGGATGAGAACTTGGCATACTTGAAGTCATCTTGCACTTGACATTCCGCTTTGGTAGCTTGATGCACTAGCTCGATGAGGTTCGAGTATGGTTGGAAGTCGGTGATCTTCTTGATAGGATGATTGACTCCATTCAAGAAATGTACCATAGTTTGCTCACCGTCTTCCGTGACATTAGCTCGTATCATGGCAATCTCCATTTCCTTGTAATATTCTTCAACGCTCTTGGTTCCTTTCTTGAGGAGTTGGAGTTTCTTGAAGAGGTCGTGGTTGTAGTAAGTTGGCATGAAGGGTGCTCTCATGACATCCTTCATTTGCGCCCAAGTAGTGATGGGTGGTTCACCTCTTGTCACTCGGCGATCAATGATGTGTTCCCACCAAATCAGGACGTAGTCTTGGAACTCAAGGGATGCCATCGCGATCTTCTTCTCTTCCTCATAGTTGTGCAAGAGGAAGATTTTTTTCAACCTTCAATGCCCATGAAAGGTACTCTTCGGGATCATTACTTCCATTGAACTTGGGCATGGTGAACTTTATCTTGCCGTAGCATTGCTCTTCATTGTGTTGGGGTCGGGGGTGATGACGTCCTTGATGAGGAGGATCATCTCCCTCAACTTGCTCTTGTCTTGGAGGATTTCCATTGTCTTCTTGCTCCTGTTGAACTTGAGGTGCTTTTCGAGCTTGTGGAGGAGCTTGAGGGACTTGACGGTTCACTCTTGATTGAAAAATCCTCTCTTGAACCACTTCGCGAAGCCCTTCTTGTTGCTCATGAGCTTGTCGGTTGCGCGTGGCTACGACTCGACTTGAATCTTGGCGGGCACGTTGCACCTCAAGTGCTTGAGCTTCTTGCAATTGTTGTTCTTGACGTTGTGCATTGGCATCTTGTGCACCTTGGTGTAGTCGCGCTCGCTCTTCCTCTTCGTGTTGGCGTTGGCGTTGGCATTCTCGTGCTTGCGCAAAAGTAGATTGGTTTTGACGGTGTCGTTGCTCTTGAGAGTTGTTGTCGTGTAGAGGGTTGCGGTTTGCTTGACGATCTTGGCGCGTGGTAGGTCGAAGAGTATCCGGTGTCAGTGTACTTGAGCCAGAGATGGTGCAGTCGGAGTGTCAACTTGAGTGGCTCCATCTTGAGGAGGACAAATTGGAAGAAGAGTGGTTGAGAAACAAAGCACGAATCTCGTCCATTCTTGCGTCATTCTCTTGCTTGTGGTCGTCGAGCTTGTTGTTGAAATAGTCTCTTGTACGTTGCTAGGTGAGTCGCAAGTCGGTGGCGAGGTTGTCGATGCGTTCGCTCATTGCTTGTTGCTCTTGATGCAAAGCACGTTGTGCACCAAAGAGGTGGCTCTTTGTGACGTAGGAGGACATGTCGTTGTCTTGCTCGATGAAGAGTGGGTTGGTAGAAGTACTTGGCCTATCCATCATTCCAAGCAAATATGTGAGTGGGAGAAAGAGAAGAACTTATACTAAATATACCTTGACCAATGTTGAAGACGGATCAATGATCACTCAAATGTGGAACAAGGAAATAGCACAATTGGTACCAATTCTTGTCGGTTTCTCACACCTACACAAGTAAAAGCTTATGGTGGAGATCGGTTAGGTTGGTGGCACAAAATTTGATGCAATTGTTAGTGACCTTCAATAATGTTGGAAAATATTCGTAAATTTTCAAAGCAACAAGTAGACCAATAGAAAAATATGGTACACGGAAACACACACGCAAAGAGATAAATGGGGTCGTGCAACCAAGGAATGAGCCAAAATGGGGAATCCATGAAAATGCTCTTGTTGCACAACACTAGAGAGACGCTGGCACGATTGCACAACAGGCGGATACAGAGACTTGTGCACAACCTACTAAGCAAAAATTCAATGGCTTCTATCCCAAGTATGCTCTATGTATGTTATTCCGATGATATGATCCAAGATAATCTAGTGTGACAATCTTAATGTAATATGATGCTATGGTTCTTGCTTAAAAGCTCTTTGCTTATCTTTCCCTTTTGCTTAAAAGCTTGTTTGGCTCTTTCTCTTTTGAGCTCTTTTCTCATGCAATGTTTCACGAACCAAGATAGCAATTGTGTATGCGATGAAAACTTTGTGACACAAAAGATGATACCAAGATATATACCAAGATGATATGGTAAGTATGCAATGTGAAGTAGGACCACTAATGTGCACAAGTTACATTGCCGGCAATACTCAAAGGCTAGTATTGATGGGTAAGATACGCAAAAATTGGGCTATGTGGTTATCGATCGAATGGCAAGAATGATATATCACGAGATCAAGATGAGGTTACCATTGATGTTGGTTGTTTGTAAGCAAGAACGGATGATGGTGTAAAAATGGTGAAGTGGTCGTTGTTGATGATGAGTCCGTGGCGAAGATGAGCGGCGGTGATGTCGATGTCGAACCATACCTAAATTGCCGAAACACAATAGGAAACGGAACCGCAACTCAAATTCTCAAAGCAAAATGTGTCAAAATTGTCGGAATTGGTAGTGGGTAAGCGATGGTGGTGTATGTGGGAAATGGTGGTGCTATGCGGAAGTGATGGTGGTATGCGGAAGTGAATGTGGGCACCAGAACAAAATTTGGCGAAATTTGGACGGAAAACGGGGCGGTTGATGGAGATGTTGCTGTCAGGGGCCGGATGTCCGGACTTGATGGCCGGATGTCTGGGGGTTCGGGCCGGATGTCTGGGCTCTGGATCCATGGACGAACTCGAGGAACTCAACGTGGAAGAGGAAAATTCGAAGCAAAATTCGAGAGATTTTGTGGATGGAAATTGGGGGAAAGATGGAGGAAAGCTAGACCTACCTACAACACATGAAATCCGCAGATCAAATCCAACAAAACTTCATCACGCCAACAAATCAAAGAAAAATTGGGGGGTTATTTTTGGTGGGGATTTTCGAATTAGGGACGAATCAACAAAATTAGGCTAGAAACCACACCGGGGATGCTCCGAAATCGTGATCAACGTGGCTCATGATACTGCTAATGCGACACTATGATCAGAGACCCTTCGAGAAACTGTGTGCGATGCAGTAATCGCAGACGGTGGTGCATGAAAACCGTCAAAAAAGGTGTAAAACGTTTGCGATGGAGGATGCATCAAACACGGTTCAGATTTTAGTTGCGTGTGTGATACACGCCACACGGTTAACCCGTTTGAACTGTTTCCGATGAGGCAGAACAACAGAAACGGGCAGCCATATCAATGTGTGTGCGATATACGGCATATAATTCGCTCCGATGAACCATTTGCTATTAGGGAGTGCAACATAAACGGTTAGCCACATCAAGGTGTGTGTGATATAGGGCATACGGTTCACTCGGACGAACTGTTTTCGATTAGCGAACGCAACAGAAACGGTTCAACTTAACAAGATGTGTGTGATACGTGGCAAACAGCCGACTCGGATGAACTGTTTGTGATGAGAATTTATAACACAGACGGTTAACACAGTTAGTTCGTGTGCGATTCTGTGTGTACAAAAAACTTTGAAAAATGCAAACTAGTTGGTTGCGGTGGCTAGGAGTATTGCACACGATGCGTTTGCGAGTACTCGTGTGCGATGATTAGTAAGTTACACATGCGTCTGCGAGTACACGGCCGCAAGGTTGCTATGCTGATCATCGAGTCCAAGAAGACCATCGTCGGAAGGCCGCCAGCTCAGCCTTTTAGCTTATATTTTATTATAATTGTATGCATATGTAGGTCATGAGTGTTGTGGGCCTTGCCGCATTTGGCATTTTAAATTATCCTGAATATGTAAGACAATTATTAAGAATTATTAACAGTTGCCATTGTAACTTTGCCTCAACGGCGAGCAGAGCACGCGCAGGGACGCCAGAGCGGAGCGCGCCGCGGCCGCCTCAACGGCAAGCAACCACGTGGTCAACCTTCTGCCATCAATAAATTTTGACCTTGTTTCTCATCACATTGCTGATTACAACGCAATAAGTAATTACAAATCTGTTCACACCTCTCGAACTAATATGTGTTCACACTTAGCACCGGGCTATAAAAACTACCCACTTGAAAATTACTTCATAGTTCCTCTCCTCATCACCCACAAAACTGGTTTTCTCTGTCAAGTCGTTCCGCCATGACCACTGGAGGAGTCTAGGGTGGACATATAACCAGGCAGCAAAGACCAAGGCCGCGGAAGCACTGGAGAGGTCCCGCCGCGAAGCCGCAGCCGCAGCAAAGATGTCCGGGCGCGCCGCGGAGCCCTCGAACGAGCTCTCACGGGCACGCGAGGGCTCTCACAAGCGCATTCGCAGCGTCGGCATCGTGACGAGCCGGCGTTCCTGAAGTCCTTCGCCGACAATGACGACATTCTCGCTGGTGTCACTACGTAGCAGGAGCTGCTCGACGGCTTGATGAAGCTGCTCAAGATCAGTGATGCCTCGATTGACAAGGCGACCGGCCTCGTCGAGAAACTCATGGATGACAATGCGAAGCTCCTCAAGTTGGTCACCGAGAAGGAGGAGGAGGCCGTCGGATGGAAGATGCTGCATCAGCAGAGCAGTGCCTCGGAGATGATGCTGAAAGCGGTCGTCGAGGAACTGATGGATGGCTTGAGGAAGCTCCGGATCAAGCGCGAGCAGGAGGTGGAGGAATCCATGGCTGCTTTCAAGCAAAGTCGTGAGGAATTGAAGAAGGAGCTGTAGGATTTCACCGCCCGGCGATCCATCGACAAGTAGAGACAGTAGCGACCCAGATCGTTGTCTGCAATTTCCTTCTTCTCTTGCCCCCGTGTCTTCCGGGCTTTGCGCATGTGGCATTTTAAATTATCCGGAATATGTAAGACAATTATTATGTGTGACATTGTAAATTTGTCGTCGTATTATCCGTTGCCATTTTATTTGTGGTCGTATTATCCGTTGCCCTATGTGGCAATTTAAATTAGGGTGGAATACTAGTTGAAAACACAAAGAAAGCAAATGCTGCCATGGGATCACAAGCAAACACCCTCCGTCTAGGTGCTTTAATCAACCCATTAATGGAGAAGTTGTGAGCGAGGCGGGCGGCGGCTGGTGCATGGAGGTCAAAGAGCTCGCTTCCCGGTGAGCATGGGCGGCCTTGCTGCTCGCACGTGTCCCGTCGAGCCTGCTAGGTGGACAGGATGCATGTGTCCCGTCGAGCCTGCGCGGCGGACTGTTCGCACGCGTCCCGTGGAAGCTGCACGGCGGACTTCTCGTCCTCGTCCCATCTAATCAAATAGCTGCACGCACGCCATTGAGTATGGTTAAATTTAGACACGATAAATATAATACAACCGTTTGCGATATTAACGTGTCAGCTTTTTTTCAAAAAGGACTTCGTTGGCTACTAATGTGTGCGCCTCTTCTCAAACTGGATGATTTTTCTTACCACGGCATATATGTGCCATGTCATGAAACCATGCCAAGTTTCATGTTTTTTGGGTGACTTTTTTATTTATTGGGATTTAAAAACTGAGATTCTCATTGTTTCAAGACGAGGACAAGTTTGTAATTCATTTTGATTCCTTAAACGAGACCTAAACATTCACCCAATGACACATGTACGATTTCCCACCCATTTTGCTTCACTGGAGCATGTGGTTGTAGTTCAAATTTGAATTATGGACTACATTAAATGCATAGAAAACTTAGTAAGTAGTAATATATATATACAATGGCCAAACGAACCCTGAACAGTTTCAAATTTCAGCCTGACACTCCTGTTATTCTATGTTGCCTGTAGAAAACAAAGTTCAAGGAGAGAAGAGGCATCGATTATCGTTTCACCCACTAGAGGGGCATGTTTCCCTACCAGGACCACGAGGGTTGCGACAGGCTCCAGTTTGTAAAAGGCTTGTAATATATCTTCGCCCAAATTGGACAATTATATATACGATGTAGTGACACCATACCAAGTTTCATGATTTCCTGGTGAGTTTTGGATTTACAGACATTTAAAAACCGAGATTCGCAATCTTTGTTGCCAGGCCAGGACGGCGAGATGGTTGAATTCATTCTCATTCGTTCCATGGGACCTAAACATACACCCCAAGGAAACATGTACGTTTTTCTAGCCATTTTGGTCCACTGGAGCATGTATTTGTAGTTTAGATTTGAATGATGGACATTAAATGCCTAGAAAACTCAATTAATGAATAAAAAAGGTCAAACAAACCCTGAATAATTTCAAAGTTTAGCCCGAATCTCTACTTGTTCCGTGTCGCCTGTAGAAGAAAATATGAGGCTAGAAGAGGGAGTGATTATTGTTTGGCCCATAAGGGGACATGTTTCTCTATCGAAACCACGAGGGTTCTTGCGACAGGCTCCGGTTTGTAAGAGGTTTGTAATAAAGCTTGGCCCAAATTGGCAATGTTTTTACCATGACATATATGTGCCATGACATGACACCTTGCCACCTTTGATGACTTTCTGGTGAGTTTAGGATTTATGGGGACTTAAAAATCAAGATACGAAATGTTTGAGGAAGAGCCAGGACATCGGTACGGTTGTAATTCGTTCCCATTCCTGGCATAGTTTAGATTTGAATTATGGACATTAAATGCCTAGGAAACTCAATTAGTGTATGAAAAGGCCAAACAAACCTTGAATAAGTTTAAATTTCAGCACGGATATCCTATGGTTCCATGTTGCCCGTGGAAGAAAATACAGGGGGAAAAGAGGCAGTGATTATGTTTCGCCCACAAGGGGAACACGTTTCCCTATCAGAACCACGAGGCTTCTTTGAGAGAAGCTCCAGTTTTTGTAAGAGGTTTGTAATAAAGCTTGGCCCAAATTGCAAAATGTTTTTACCATGACATATATGTGCCATGACGTGACACCATGCCACCTTTGATGACTTTCAGTTGAGTTTAGTATTTATGGGGACTTAAAAACCGAGATTCGAAATGTTTGAGTACGAGCCATGACACCAGTACGGTTGTAATTCGTTCCCGTTCTTGGCATAGGACCTAAACATGCACCCAAGGACACATGTATAATTTTTCTAGCCATTTTGGTGAACTGGAGCATGTATTTGTAGTTCACATTTGAATTATGGACATTAAATGCCTAGGAAACTCAATTAGTGTATAAAAAGGCCAAACAAACCCTAAATAAGTTTAAATTTCAGCACGGATATCCTGTCATTCCATGTTGCCCCTAGAACAAAATACAAGGTGAAAAGAGGCAGTGATTACATTTTGCCCACAAGGGGGACACGTTTCCCTATCGGAACCATGAGGCTTCTTTGAGAGAAGCTCCGGTTTGTAAGAGGCTTGTAATAAAAATTGCACCACAATGGACGAAAAAATTCCTCGACATATAAGTGTGATGTCGTGACACCATGGCAGTTTTCATGATCTTCAGCTTAGTTTTGGATTTACGGGGATTTAAAAACCGAGATTCTTCTCACGGAATGTTTCCAAATAGCACACGGTACACTCACGAAAGTCGATATTCAATGAAACTTCGTGGAAACCATATTTTAAAGTTTCATAAAAATCTAGAAAAAATGTGGGGTGTTAAGAAGGTGATGTTTTATTGCGACACAAAATTTCAAGTTGAAAAACATTAAGAGATGTGAGCTATGAAAAAGGTAAATTCTGCCTTGAGTAGTGACATTACTATTCGGCACTATTCAACACTGATTTTGTCTTTTTCATAGCTCACATCTCTTAATGTGTTTCAACTTGAAATTTTTTGTGCCAATAAAACATCATCGTCCTAACATCTCTCATTTTTTTGAAACTTCAAAACATCTTTTTCTCGTGGTTTTCACCGGTTTCCACCGAATGTTGGTTTCCGTATGATTCCCCCCCCCCCCTGCGTGCGCGATCTGAGTCATGCGTTCTGAGTGGCCAGAACCTAAACCCTGCGGATCGTACGTGTGCACCGTCGGATGCTCCCAGATCGAACAGCAACCCTGAGCCCTTTCGACAGCACATGCAGTACATGGGTAAGCACTGTGCGCATGCGTCGTGTAGCTCACGCTTCCTTCTCTACTAGGTTTTCACTCAAAATAGTCTACCGTTTCTCGCCACTCCTCTCATCCGTTTCCCGCCTCTTCTCCCAGATATGCATAATGTAGATGTTCGTTTAATTCTTATAGTTCATCTCATCCAAAATCAATTAGTTTTGTAAAAAAAACTATTTTAAGATTCATGGAATTGTGCATTGTAAAGGTAAAAACAAATAGTGACAACTCATTCAGAAAAAAAGGTTTGGCAATTAAGATACGGAAGATTCTAGAGAACAAAGAGAAGTGCTTTTGTTTAGAGGTTTGTGCATTATGATTAAGTCCAACCATGGAGTCTTCTAGATTGTACATGTGGCGGAATCTGGTGGAATGTAGATGATATCCAATGGCCAATAGTGCTCGGATTTGCCATCTCTGTACCATCTGATTGGCTTCATCCAACTAGCAACTTTCATAGTTATTCACACACTATATATGTGTATAGATGTATAGATGTATAGATATATTTATATAGATGTGTCCCATGCTAGACAAAATAAAGTTTGAGCGCATTCGTGGTACGACACGCCCTCCCCCCCCCCCTCCGCGCTGCCGCCTCGAAGTTGGGAAACTGACATCATATGTATTGAATCAGGCTTGGAGTCGGGTACGGTGTTCGGTTTGTAATGTACTTGGCGTGGCCCAACGAAGTTGCGCATTTGGGATTTAAACACATCATACACCATCGTACCCATACATATTTTGAGGTTGCATGCAGTGTATACGGGGTCTTCTGATCGACCACCTCTCCCTTGTGCAGTTTTTTGTGACAACACGGATATATGTGGGCTCCCCGAGTGTATATATATAATCCCTTTGACCGATAATGAGGGGTATGTGTTTGCCATGAATGGATTCCTCCTAGTTCATGTTAGAGCCGGTCACCATCAAATGTCGGTCAATCAACTCGAGCTCATGTGTTGTCAGGATTCCCTACCAGTTGCTCGGATTGCTGGGTTCGACCTACATCAAACCATGCGTGTGTATCTTGTCCTTAACTACCTTGCCTTCATGGTTGTTGTCTGTATTGAGAGGTAGGCACCACATCTAAATTGTAGATTATTCTATATTGAAAACACACATCACCCCTTCCCAACGTACATCGTTTTGGGCCGCATGCAAGAGGTGCTGGTTTTGTGGTCCCTCTCATGCGATCTTTATGATGGTTCAATCTATTGGACCAAGCGGTTTATCGACAACAAAAACTGTCATTTGACCAAATGAAAGATTCATTGGTCCGTCTTATGGTAGGTCATGTCGACATGCATGTATGACCAAAGTATCGATCATTACGTGCATCCACCCCGCTGGCACGAAGTGGGATGTGGTGGGCCAAGCATCCTAGCTAGGTACGACATTATGTCATTATATATATCCTACCTAGGTGGTTGTTAGGGTGCTTTTGGGTTTGCGAGGCAGGTGCCACCAAAGTTATGCATTGTGTATTTAAAGTTTTAAACATCCCCAATATTCGTACATATATTTGGCCACTTCCAGGTGGTTCTTGACTTCTGGCCCCTCTCATCGATCTTCAATGACGCGCCCAACCGTGGGCCCGCGGGGTCAAAGTTATGCATTGGAATTTTGAACATCACATACCACCCTTTTCACTCATATATATGTGGGCCACATGCTGGTGTGGCTGTATTTTGACCCTCCCTAACGTTATATTTTGCTGCAAAGACTCTGTGATCCTCAACGAACACGGGGTATAATATATAAACCATGTGCGATACAAGTGCGATGTGAGTCACCACGACCGCGCAAGTGCGAGCAAATTAAGGTGGAGGTACTGGCTCAACCGTGTGCAATGCAAGTGCGCTGAAATCACCACGACCGCACAAGCGCGAGCAAAGGGTGGAGGTACTGGCTTAACCGTGAGCGATGCAAGTGCGCTGTAAAACCACCACCTGTCGAAGCTATGTGCGATAGACCAGCTAGCTAGAAATATAAAAAACAAACTATCTGCCTTGAGCGATGCAAAAATCGGCGGATCCGCGCCACTTTTCCTTATTATCATACACGCATATTGTTATTGGACAGTGCGCGATCTTGGGCACTCCCGCCCCGCATCAATTCCTTTACCCACATTTTAGTAGTCATCGTACTTCAACCGTCGCCCACACTCCTCCAGCACCAACCTTATAGTAAAATTTTAGCAGGCGAGGCATTTGAACTATCGCCCTCCCTCGACCACCACCATCTCCACCCACCATTACTAAAAAATTTAGTAGCCGCGGCGTATCCTCAAACACCACCCCCCTCCATAGTCGCCCACCCGCCCCCTCCCCCCTTCGAACCCTAGCTCGCGGCCGCCGCCGGCGCCGCCGCCAACCCTGCCGGTCTGCCCATTCCTCCTAGCTTAGATAATAAAGTTCAGGTTATCCAGCAATTCCCATTCCATTGCCCCACTCCCCTGAGTTTTTAGATGATGCCCGCGGTGTCCCTCCCCGCCAGATCCACATGCCTAGGTCCAGAATGTCGCAACCTAAGCTGGACCACGTATCCCGGGGAGCCCGATGATTGTTCGGCCAAGAAGAGGCTTATCATGGCCTCTCTGGTGGACGTTGGCGAGGTGGCCGCCGTTCGCCCCGACCTATCGATCCCGGAGCAACACGTCACCATGGAAGTCGGCGAAGACATTGACTACGTTGCAATGCCGAAGGCTTCATGTCAGTGGGCTAGCGTATTACTGTATCTAGGGAAAGCTGGCTACAACATCAAGCTCGTCCACACCAATGGCTTCACACGGGCCATGTCACAGGTTAAGTGGTCCATCCCCAACCCCTCTGGTTCAACCATCGTCGATCTCTTTGACGGCCCTGCCGCTGATCTCCTCCACCAAGCGGTCAAGGATTTGCGAGCTTTATACGCCATCGAGCCCATTTTGTCACTTCTGAAGGACACGTTCTATGGCAGTGGCTTGGGATCCTCAATTGCCAAGTCAGATCTCATCGGCCACGACCACGAGGAGGGCACCCACGAAGGTTCTTCCAAGGTGAAACAGCCCATCTGTGACATCATAGAGCGCATCATGGGTCTGTGCTCTTCCAACTAGAAGGATCCCGTCCATGAAGTGTGAGGCAACATTCTATCAGCAAATATTACCTTTTCTAGCTTGCCAACCCGTACCCTTTGTTGTAGTAGCATTTGTCGTGCGGTGCTTTAACTGTGTTGTGTTTAATTGTTTCAGTTATGAAAAAATGTATTGTTCAATAGGTCTATGTGATGTTTAAGTATGAATTGTCCACTTTAGTTTCACGAATGGCTATATTTGGTTGTTTATAGTGAGTAGATGCCTTGTTTATCTGTATTTGGTTGTTAGGTTGGTTGGACTGAGCATATTTTCAGCTATCGAGCAGATGCCTTGTTTATCTGTATTTGGTTCTTAGTTTGGTTGCAGTGAGTATTTGTGCAGTTATCAAGCAGATGCCTTGTTTATCTGTATTTGGTTGATAGGTTGCTTTTTTTAGAATTTGTCCAGTTATCAAGTAGATGCCTTGTTTATCTGTAGTTGGTTGTTAGGTTGCTTTTTTTAGCATTTCTCCAGTTATCAAGTAGATGCCTTGTTTATCTTTATCTCCTTGTTAGGTTGGTTGCAGTGAGCATTTGTCCAGTTTTCAAGCATATGCCCTGTTTATCTGTATTTGCTTGTTAGGTTGGTTGCAGTGAGACTCTGTCCAGTTTTCAATGGCTATATTTGGTTGTTATACTGGTCATTTATGCCTTGTTTATTTCAGTCATTCACAATGTGTGGTTCATTATGTGCAAGTCAGAACTGTGTCGCATGACTATATCAATACCAGTTTGAACGGCTATATTTGGTTCTAGTTATTCCCGATGTAGTTAACACATGCCCTTTATTTTCAGTTTTACACATTTATCAAGTGTGATGTTTAAGCATTACCTACGTTCTATTCATTTTCAATAATACCAGTTTGAATTGCAATATTTGATGGTTGTTAAGCCTGCTGTCGGTAACATTGCCTTCCATTTTATTTCTACTTTAACAACATGCTGAAACCAACACATTCAAGCTATCATTTGGAGATGATGTTGTTTACCTTTGCTATATTTGTTTGATGTTAAGATTGTTGTACTTATCATGCATTTCCACTACTTATGCAGGATAACAACGGGAGTGGCCACCATTTTCCGCCGAGGTTAGCTTCATCCCTCGGCTTGTACTCCCCCCGCCGTTCCGTAATGTAGTGCATATAGATCTAGACATGGACACTAGTTAGCTTCTAATATTGACTTGTTGCTTGTAGGTACATATGCCCTTGGCAAGGATCCACGCATCGACCCTTTTTGCCTATGGGGCAATGAGATATTGATGAACAAGCATCAAGTGAGGAAACTGATAAGGATTATTAGCAAAAATATACGACTGGTGGCAAGCAAATTATTTGTTTATGCTCTATCCAACACAACAGTGAGCTGTAGGATGGTAACTACAAACTCTGTAGCCTTCTCTTTTTACTACCCATAATGAGTTGTTAGACAACAATGTCTGGATCTTCTTCGTTCCCAGTGGCTCCCGAAGCAGTTCACTCAAGATTACCTCGCAAAGTACATGATTGGTGGACATGCAATGAAGGTTAAAGTATTTCATCCAGACTACAATGAGCATCGAGAAGTCCTAATGACGACAGTGAAGGATGGACGGGCAGCCATCACAAGGGGTTGGACTAGAGTCGTGCGCGCCTTACGCATGGAGGAGGGCACAATGTGGGCATGCTGCTTCACCTTCTCCAGCAACCGGAATGTCTTTCGCCTCTCTCTTTACAGTCTTTAGTACAACTGTGGTTCATCATTCTTCACTTGGTGCTTCTGTAGTTCTTCAATATATGTACCTGTGCATTGGATTATGGATTCGTGGTTGAACCTATATTTGTAATAAACATGATTGGATATGAAATAAGTGATTTCCTACTTTCAAATTCATAACATGTGATTTTTAAATTAGGGATCAATTGGATTAATTATGGATTACACTGCACACGGTTTCTGAAAGTGAAACGTCTGCGATATACGTGGAAATCAGAAACGTTTCTAGGATCCACTACATGTGCGATCAATCTCAACTGCACACACGACTTTCTCTTGAAAACTGTTTGCATTAGGCCACCTTGCGCAAATGTTTATCACATAAAAACTGTGTGTGATGGACAACCTTTACCACACAGTTTCTTTCTACGCACCGTGTGTGATGCATTCAATAACGCAAACGATAAAATTATTAATATCGTGTGCAATGGCAACGCTATCACAAACGATTTAACGGGAAAAATTGTGTGTGATGTACCTATGAATGGAAATGTTTTCCTTGGAGCGACTGTGTGTGATGTACATACGAACGGAAATGTTTAGCGGGGACTGATTGTGTGGAATGTACTTGCGACCGGAAACAATTTCGTCGTATAGTTGTATTTTTTTAGCTCTATCGTACGTATTTCCATATTTGAGCGCTCGCCGGTCGCACACGACCTCATTTTGCTGAACGGGTGTGCCAGGAGGGCATATCCCCGATGGTTTCTGGGTCGTGTGGGAAGGACCCCCCTATCGCCCACACTCACTTGGCGACGGTTCCAGATGCCATCGCGGAAAGGGGTTTTAAACCGTTTGTTTAGGACCGACACACACCAGTAATACCAAGATGATGTAGGGTGGAACCCTAGATGGCCGATCTTTCATGAAAGGAGCGGATCCCGCGAAGAACACGAAGAACACGAGGGGAAACACGAGGATAAACACGAGGGGAGACACGAGAGAATCACTCAAACCAGCAAGAACGATCACACATATGCTAGATCCTTGAACACAAAAGAGATACACAATCCGAATCCAACAAAGGATGATACATAGGGTAACCGGTTCTTCTCCGTGAGGAGGTCTTGATGTCTTCCCGTTAGGGGTCTTGAATCCAAGTGGATCTTCTCTGAAGAGGTGTCGGTCCCTCCCGACGAAGTAGATCCGGATGGATGAGCAAAGCTCTATCTCACATATGAGCTAACACAACGCTAACCCTAGAAAGAGGGAGGAGGAGGAGTATATATAGTCTACATGGGCGAAGGGGTACACGGGCCTCGGGCCCTTACACTACGCGTGGACAGGGGAGGCCGGATGTCTGGGTGTCGGGCCGGATGTTCAGGCTTTCACGAGGGGCCAGATGTCCAGGCTGGGGTGGCCGGATGTCCGGGCCGGAGGGGTTGGCCTTGACGCATTAGGGACTAGGGGCGCTGAATTTCCGGGCTTGGTCCGCATTTCCGGGCTCGGGACGGATGTCCGGGCGGGGATCGGATGTCCAGGGCCTGTAGGTGCTTGGCGGCTGGGTGGCTGCTGTGGGCGATGCTCCAGGGGGCGGATGTCCGAGGTCATGGCCGGACGTCCGGGGCCAGGAAGCCGTTCTTGACTCCTTCCGTTGGTTCTCTTCATCCATGAACTTGGGGACTTGTCTGCCTTCACGTGCATCTTTGGGAGGGTCCTCTTGGTACCTGATCATGCACAACATTCCGGACTTAGGTAGTAGCCATGTCTCGAGAGGATCATATGCGATATCACTAAGGAAGCAAGTCACCTTGGTCTCGAGAGCTCTAGCTCTAGCTCATGTCATAGGTCCTCTTGGCACTTCGAGAGACGATAGTAGGTCCATGGGGATGACCGTAGAATGCTCCGCATCAAATGGTGCCTTCATCAGATGTGGAGATGAAGGAGCACACTAAGAACTACGCCGAATGGCTGAAGAATCATTTGGCACAAGGATCCATCGATGACATTGCTACGTGGTTGGCACAGAAGTCATCACCTACGGTGTTGATGTACCAAGCATATGTCATAAATGGATACACATTCTACACTAAGGAACGTGATCAGAAGACCTCGTATCAGAACAGCTCTGTTCGAATAGAATGCATGACTGTAAATGAAGCTGATAAAAGGGTATACTATGGAACCATCAAAGAGATTTGGGAGCTTGACTACGTGGAAATTAAGTTGGCATTATTCAGGTGCGCATGGATCCCTCTTGGTCAGGTAAGGATTGATGAGTACAGGAAGACATGTGTTAACAGGACAACGATGGGATATCATGTGGACCCATTCATTCTTGCCAGCGGTGGTACCCAGATTTTCTTTGTGGAATACCCCTTGCATAAGAACTGCCATTTAGCGATGCATGGGAAGAGAAGGGTACTAGGTGTCGACGATGTTGCCGATGAGGACGAGTACGGTGAATATGATGAGTTGCCAGCCAAGGGATCACGCACCCGTGTAACAGAGCTGCGTAAAATCATCAAAAACCCCAAGTTCATTCGGGGTCAACTTAATAATCCTAGTTCCCCCATGTACATGGTAATTAAGCCGTAAGACTAGTCGTTATGCCTACCCTGCAACTTAATTCGTTCAATTTAGAACTGTCGAGTGTACTAAATTTGTGAGTAATGCCCGGTTTTCCGTTGATGTAAGAACCGTTAATATGTTGACCTTGATATGCTGTCAACTCAGGCAATGAATATGAACTGTTTTTTGTTATTATTATTATTATTATTATTATTATTATTATTATTATTATTATTATTATATCATAGAGGTAGCACACTCAATTGATCTCAGTACAGTATGTGTGAACAAAAATATGCAATCTGGTTTGCGAATAGCACATGGTTCATTGATGAAAGCCGTGTGCCGACCAAACCCCGCCACCCCGCCCACGATCTGAGTCGTGCTTTCTGATTGGCCAGAACCCAAACCCCACGGATCGTACGTCTGGACCGTTGGATGCTCCAGATCGAACGGCGATCCTCATCCCTTTTGATAGCACATGTAGTTCCGATTGTAATTTTATTTTTATGCACAAAATGCACGTTAATCTCAAAAAATGTCTTAAATATAGCTAATGATACCTAAAATGCGCTAGAAAATCAAACCCGTGGTATAATGGTGATTTCATACCGTGGAAATTTTTATGAGGCCAGACGATGAAGTCACCGGCCATAGGAGTTTGAATTGACACGTCTCCTTTTGGAAAACCATGATCCTTCATGTGAGATGCTCCGGTTTGTAAGGAGCGGTCATCAAAACATGTGCCAAACTTTACCAAATTTTTTGCACGGGGTCGTGAGAGCACGCACATTGATTTTGATGATGTCCGAACTCCAGCTGAATTTCTTGTAATTAAAATACCAACTAGGCCTACGCTAGTGGCCGCACCTCACGGCTGAAATGTTTGAAACTTCTCCCCGCTTCTCGAACAAACAGATGAAAACTCACAAAGCGATGCATAAATGATCTGTACACCTTCTTTGCTAGGATGATAGTAAGGGGCTATCATAGCTAGTATCATGCATGCCAACTAGGCAATTTTGATGAGATGTCATAGAATTAAGTAAATGAAGAAAGAGAGGGTTAAGTATCATATCATGAAACTATATCATAAGAAATGCTATGGTACTATGTGTCATGCATGACAATATAAATAAAGTACTACATATGATACTAGCTACTCTATGATACTATGCATTAGAGCAAGTACAATAGAGTGACATAAGACTAGCCACAATGGGTAGTAACATAGAATGTTACTAGTCTATGTTACTACCTCTATGCTGGGGAGTAACATATGTGTAGTAACAGGCAACACTTTATTTATTAGGCTATAGACTCATCTTGCCTTGAGATCTCTGATGTTACTCATACTACTAGTAACTAGCTATGTTACCACTTTCCTTTCTTTCTTCATTTATTCCTTGCCACATCATCTATTTTATCTAGATACACGTAATGTTACTACCTATATATGTTACTCCCACTGTGGGTAGTCTAAGTAGGCTATACGAAATAGAATAATATATATGTGCTTTAGTTGGAGGAAAGAGAAGAGGAGAGAGAAGAGAAGCGGGCTCTCGGTTAGTAGAGCCAGCTGCAACACAAGACCCAAAACACTTTGTGAGGATGTAAGATGGGCCGACTATTGATAAACTAGTACGTATTTAAAACTTATTATTGTACATGCCCGCTAAGAGGTTGGCTGTATATGACATGGCAACATCTTATAGCCGACCCTTGGTTGTATTATTAACCATGCTCTTAGTGAGGTAGCTAGTATATCATAGACTAGCTAGTATTACTCCCTCCTTTCCGGTTTAGGGTGGTTGTAATGGTAGTATCATAAGAGGTATCATGCATGCCAACTAGACTTTCTGGATGATGTCGCACACAATTAAATGAGGAAAGAGAGGATGTGTATCAGCACCCCGATCCTAAGTCACACCGATCTAGCATGTAACACATCATGTCACTTTGCGGCCTCACGCACGGTATTCCCATGGATGCCACCTTACCTAGCCCGGGACCATTTGCGCCTTTTGGCTCACGTAGATGATAGTGTCGCTAGCATCCATATGACAGAGAACCCGGGCCGACATGACTAGTCATAAACCCAAGGTGGCGCTAACTTACAGGGGCAGGCATACCTGACCCAGCAACGAACATGTCGGTCATCAACGTATGAACCCAAGTCGCAGCAAGCTACAAGGACTTAAGGAACAACGCGTGACATTCCCCGAAGGGACAGACACAGGAACGAAGAAGGACACATGCTGGCCAGCCTAAGTGTTCCGGAGTAGTAGCAAGCTACCATGGCTTAGTGGAAGCACTAGGAGACATTTCCCGGTAAGAGAGACTACCAAGAATAAACAACTAGGTTGTCGGATCCCACACATACCAAGCATTTCAATAAAATACACACAATATGCTCAATATGTGCAAATACAACATGGCATCACAACAAAACTCTATGACTCAAGGTATTTATTCATTAGGCTCCGAGGAGCCACATATTACAAACATGGCTCTGATGACCCAGCATTCAAGTCATTCAAGCAATAAGCACAAGCGGAAGCTTAACTTGTCTGAGTACAGACAACTACAAATGAAAAATGCTGAGAAGCCTGACTATCTACAAGACCCTGCCGAGGGCACAAGATCGTAGCTGAGGTAACAGGCTAAACACCGAAGTCCACGCGGAACTACTAGTGAGACTGAAGACTCTCTGCAAAAACATAAATTAAGCAAACGTGAGTACAAATGTACCCAGCAAGACTTACATTAGAACTAGCTACATATGCATCAGTATCAACAAAGGGGTGGTGGAGTCTAACTGCAGCAAGCCAGCTTTGACTCGGTGGCTATCCTGAACTACGACTGCAATTAACTCTTTTGGGGTGGCGCACATGAGTCCACATACTCACCAGTCAATACACCACTATGGATCCACTCCCATCTCCCTACGAGAACGCCATCCATAGCACTCACGCTTATCTTGCACATTTTAGACTGTCCACTTTCACTTGTCTATGAACTTTATAGGCAACCCAGAAGTCCTTTACCGCGGATGCGGCTATTCGAATAGATCATGTTAACCCTGCAGGGGTGTAATTCTTCACACACGCTCTCGCCACTTACCACCATGTACACGTCGTGTATCTCGGCAACCTTTAAGCAAAAGCCTGGTGAGGGAGTCAGCCATGACCTGACTAACCACACAAGTCTCTAGTCCAGGTTTATCGCCTATTCAGGTTCCATCCGCAAGGAGATCCGGCCGGGGTTTCGCTCACGGCCCCAAACGATGAGAGCAGGGTTCCCGAGGCACCAAACGGGTGTCTCGGTACACCGTGCCTCATGTCTCTACCGCATCATAGCCCACCCCTAGGGTCAGCGCTATGCATGCCCCCCAACACATATCCTACAAACACCAGAAACTAGTTGCAACTCCTGGACAGAGATCGATGCAATTAATAAGCCGAGAGGGGTCGAGTTACCGGAACCCAATGTGTGGTAGTAACTGTTCATGGATCACAAACACAGAACTCAGTTCCTGAGGATGGTTTCAATGAGACAACCCACCATATACTCCTACATGGCCTCTCATCGCTACCTTTGCCAAATCGTGTTCACACACTTAGCTCTCAACAGTAAGACATGGTTACCACATTCCAATTCATCCCCAATGAATCAGACCTAACTCAACTCTAAGAAGTAGCAAGCATGAAAACAAGCATGAATGAGTAGGCACATCAGGGCTCAAACAACTCCTACTCATGCTAGTGGGTTTCATCTATTTACTGCGGCAACGACGGGTCATGCAGAGGAAAGGGGTTCAACTACTGCAGCATGTAACAGTTGAATCGATGTTGTCCTAATGTAGTAAAAGAGAGCAGGAGCGAGAGAGTGGGATTGTATCAAAATGAACAAGGGGGTTTTGCTTGCCTGGCACTTCTGAAGATAGTACAGTTCTTCATCGGTGTCATCGATCACATCGCCGGAATAACGTCTACTTAGGGGGGACAACACCAGCAAATAGAGAAGAAACACAATCAATGCAACGCAACAATATGATGCATGATCATGACATGGCAATATGCTGTGATTTGAGCTAATGTAGCTAGCAACAGTTTAAATGAAGTTGGTTTGAGCCAAAAGGTTCAAATTCAAACTCCATATGTGACAATTTAAATGCCAAACATTTGATTTGCCCTATTCAGCAACTCTAAGTTGTTCCAACATGCATGTAAAAGGTACAGATGGATAGATTGCATTTTTCTGATAATTTTTCATATATAAATTATTTCATTTGGAGCTACAGTTGAATTTCTATGATTTTTAGAAGTTTAGGATATTTTCTGAAAATAATTAAATCGTTTAGATTTATTTAAAATCCAGAAAAGTGATTACTGCATCAGCATGATGACACTGTGATGTCAACGGGTCAACTGGGCCGGTCCAGGTCAAACCTGACCAGTGGGCCCCACTGGTCAGCCTCACAGTGCTGGCACGAGTCACAGACAGGTGGGACCGGTCAAAGGCCACATTAGCAAAGTCAATGCTGACGCATGGGTCCACTAGAATTAGATTAATCTTAATCTATTTTAGTTCGCTGGTTAGTTAGGCGGTGGGGCCTGGCTGTCATTGACCCCAGGGGTGGTTAGTAGTGTGCTTAGGCCCTAATGGCCGGTTACGTCGGTGGTTAGGCGCCGGCGACGTCCGGAGATGGCGGCGATGCTCGGGTTTTGCCCTCCAGCGACCAAATGGATGGCAGTGGGGCTCTACGTGCAACTGAGGCTCGTACGCGTCCAACGGTGCGGCTAGCGCGAGCCGGGGTGGACCAGAACAACGGCGGGAATGGCCAGTGCGGTAGCCGGAGCTCGGACCTCGACGGGAACGATGCTATGGTGGACGGGAGGACGAATGGATGCTTATTCTGGGCTCATGGGACCATGATGAGCACAGCCACGTGCTCAAACGTAGGTGGCAGCAGCTGTGGCCGCGGCGGCTATGTGGCCGGTGGAGAAAGGCTCTCGCCGCGACGGTGAAGCTAGTTAGAGGGAGAAATCGACACGGGAAGTAGAGGGGAACGACGGAGAGGCTCACTTCGAAGTCTTATAAAATTGAGCCTTATACCATGGAATGATTTAATGCACCTTGAAATCTGAACATGTGATGGGGAACAACCAAATTGAGCCTTATAAAATGGAAAAACTAAAATTTTGAGATAAGCCTATAAACCGAAAAGGAGGGAGTATATATGTGCATGATACTAGTATATGATCGGCAATACCTCTGTAATGCGTGCATGCATAGTATCGTAAGTTAGTATCTTAGGTTGCCTTACTAATTTTCATGCATGACACAAAGTAGTACAAGATTTAATATGATACGGTATCATGATATGGTACCACACCCTCTCTTTCCTCATTTAACTGTGCGCCACATCATCCAAAAAGTCTAGTTGGCATGCATCATACTGCTTGATACTCCCATATTACGACCTGCCTTATTATGGTGGCCATAGTGGGGGTATCATAGCCGGTACCATGCACTCGGGAGTCGGGAATAGAAAATATGATGATGTGGCAAAGAAGTAGTAACATAGGTAGATACCATAACATATATATATATAACAAATGCTATACTACTTTGTGTCATGCATGGCCATATATATATAGCCGGTCTATTTTGCTAATATTAGCAGAATAACTATTTTTATAACACTTCTGCACTGCATGCTCAACGCAAGTGCACATCATTGTTTGAACTAAGTGTGTTGCAGTACTCACACGAGTGAACTTCCCATCGGAAAAAACTACATGCAGTGTTTTATTGGTACTATTTTCGCTCTAGTTTTTTAACCGTTTGTCGGAACGACGCGTGTAATATGCCGTTCAAAAGCTATGGATTAGGTGCAACTTCGCCATGTTGAACACTTTTCGAGATTCCTCACGGTTTAAGAGCAGTTTTGAAAATGGTGTGGCCCACAATGAGTGGCAGCGAGCGTTTTTTCGTGTTTGTTTCTAAACCGCTCGTCGGAATGAATCAAATGATACACCATTGGATAGATATCGTCGAGGCACATCTTTTTCATATCTATCTTTTCTCTAATTCGTTATGGTTTAAGAGCAGTTTCAAATTTATTAAATCATGAAATTCTGTTTTTCAATTTTTTTCAAATTTTCGGTACTGTTTTCGCTCCAGTTTTTTAACTGTTTGTCGAAATGAGGCGTGTAATATACCATTGAAAAGCTATGGGCGAGGCACAACTTTCATATGTCGAAATGTTTTTGAGATTCCTTACGGTTTTAAGTTAAGTTTGAAAATCGTTTGGCAGAGGACGAGTGGCAGCGGCCATTTTTCGCGAAATTTTTACAAACCACTGGTCGAAATGATTCAAACGATACGCCGTTGGAAAGATATCGACGAGGCGCAACTTTTTCATGTAGAATACTCTCTCTAATTCTTTACAGTTTAAGAGGAATTTTGAATTTACCGAAATGCGGACACTCTGTTTTTCGCGACACCCAAATCGACGTGCGTACTTCATCCGACTGAGAACCGCACTACATCGGACGAAAAACCACAGTGCATCAGACTGGTAAGAGAACTGCATGGTTTGTTTTATTCAAACGTAATTTTTTCAAGAACGAGAAAGTAGAGTACACTTCACATCGGGTGTAAATGAACCTCAACAATATCAAGAAGTGAACCGCATTACTTTTCTTAGCTTTCGTAACAATTTCTTTGCACTTATGGGATGAACCACATCATACCGCCCACCGCACTGCTTGAGACTGAAAACTGCACTGCATTGGACGGGCAAGTGAGCTGCATAATTTCAATTGTTGGATGTAATTTTTCTCATGAGTTTTTGTTATCTTTTTTTCTTTTTTTTATGAATGAGAGTGGACCGCAGAGACTAGGGCAAGTGAACCACATCATATATCAAAGTGAATTGCATTACTATCTTTGTTGTTTCGCTAAATTTTTCACACTTTCATGTTAGGTGCAAGTGAATAGCATCACTCTTGAAAGTGAACCACATCAAAGGACAAAATGCACTGCATGACCAAGTTTTGAAACACAAAAACACATGAACAAAACAGAGTGCAGTCTCTCATATGCAAAATAAATGTGCCTTGGTGGCATCGAGGCAAGGCAAGCGTACTTCATTTTTTTCTCTTTGCATTGCAAACACATAAAATTCGCGTCACAAGGATACATTGAAAAATGCATTCATAAATCACAAGAGAACTGCACCCATGGTCTGGCCGAACCTCCTGCCCGCTCTAACGAAACTTCATGCTGCGCCCGTGCCCGCAAACTGCAAGGCTGGGCTGGTAGAACTTCACATGCACGGGGAGAGATGGGTTCTTGCTAGTGAACTTCAACATAAACAAAATATTGATTCAAGGTGTGGCTGCAAGCGAACATAGAAAAAAGCATGCAGTGAACCTCTCCAACACGAACACTGCACTGCAACTCAAGGGTCACTGTATTACACATCCACATGCCACGCTACTCTAGCTAGGCAGATCATTTGATTCCGAAAGTGGAAATATATCGTAGATGGCGCTGATAGACACAAAATCATCACTATGCTCCCATCCGAACTGCAATAGAGGGCCAGCCGAGCTGCATTTGACACCATCCCTGGATGCCCGCGACGCCTAGCCGTAGGCAGTGGCTGAAACGACCCGTCCGGGCAGTAGATTGAGGTGGCGGCAGGCAGGGAACTGGTCGAGGGGAAACTTGGTTTGGCGGCAGATCCGACCTTGGGTCAGAGGAGA
>NC_041386.1:302033860-302042374 GCF_002162155.2 Triticum dicoccoides | reverse complement strand
GCGTGGATGGATCTGGTTCTGGGGGGAGGTGGCTGGGGCGGGCGGCGCTGCTACGCTGTGGAAAGGGAGGGGATTGCGGGGGTGGGTTTGCACGGGGAGGAAGGTGGGAGGTGGGGGTTGTGTGGGTGGGGTCTGACCGGGTGAATGCGCAGTTTCTTTAGTTCGGTTCGGTAGGTGTTAGCAAAATAAGGTGGGGATGTGCAGAATAAGGTCTTAAGGGATGTTATTAGAATAGACCCACCCTATATATATACTATTCTATGATAATATATATATATATATTTATTTATATATATATATGCACTATGAAGGTACGTACATAGTATCATACACTAGTATCATGTGCATGATACTATATAGTATATGATACTCCCCACTATGTAAGGCTGGCCATAGTGGTGGTATCATAGCCGACGATGTCATGCACCCGAAAATAACGCAAGTATGTTGATGTGGCAAAGAACTAAATATATATATAGAGGGTTAGAGTAACATATAGGTATATACCGTATCATGTTAAATGCGATGCTAATTTGTGTCATGCATGGCAATAAATATGATCTATATATGATACTATACTATATATATATGTATTATAATATGCGCTATAATTAATTAAAGGTAGTATCATACACCAGTATCATATATACTGTATATTCATGATACTAGTATATGACACTATCCACTATACTCGTGATTTCTTACCATGGAAAAAAATTGGAGGCGGAACGAAACTCGTGTTTTCATTCGAACATAAATATGATGTTAGGTAATGTAAATGTTTTCAAACAGCACACGGTTCACTCATGAAAGTCAGTGTGTCCACTGAACCGTGGCCAATGCACCCCACCCCCTCTGCCACACGCGTGATCTGAGTAGTGCTTTCTGATTGGCCAGAACCCAAATCCCATGGATCGTACGTCTGCACCATAGGATTCTCCTTGATCGAACGGTGATCCTCACCCCTTTTGATAGAACATGTAAATGTTTTCAAATAGCCCCTCCCAAAAAATGTTTCAAATAGCACACGGTTCACACACGAAAGCCTGTGCCTACCAAACAGTGGCCGATGCCTCCCCCCTTTTGCTGTGTGCGCGATCTGAGTCGTGTGTTCTAACTGGCCAGAACCCAAACCCCACAGGTCGTACGTCTGCACCATTGGATGCTCCCAGATCAAGCGGCAATCCTCATCCCTTTCGACAGGAAATGCAGTCTAGCTAGGAATTGATTTATATGCCAACATGCACGGTAAATGCCAAAAAATGTCTTACATATAGCACACGAGACCTGAAATGCGCTAACAAATCAAACCCGTGGTAAAATTGTGATTGGTTTACGTGGGAAAATTTTAGAGGCAAAACGATGAACTCACGTCTTCATTTCAAAATTAGTATGTCGTCATTTCAAATGAAATTATTCTGTTTGTGCACACAAGCGCTTAGAGGCAACCATTTGCATAGGCCTTTCCGCGCGCGCGGCGACCGGGGATATTTTTCACCCTTTTCACCTAGGCCACCAACACCCGGAGTCCCCAACACCCCCCACCGTCCGCCCGCGTTTCACTCAACTAGTCCACCCAATCTCCTTCGCCAGCTCCCCCTCCCCCAGATCCAAAGCAGAACCCTCTCCGGCGCCGCCGTGCTCACCCCGGCCGTGTGCCCGCTCTTCGGCGTCAAGCCTACCTCCACTGTTGTTCCCAACACGCAGTGGCCCACGCCTTGCCATCTTTGTTTGCTCGCCAGCCACCCCCGAGAATATCGATGCAGTAACCCTCGCCTCTCTTGTGGTCTGGCTGTGTTTGCATTAAGAAGTTGTTAGTTTTATGCTTATCCTCCTTTCCTGAGTTTCGCATGTGCTCTCTGTAGATGCTGAGTAGCAGCGACAACACTCATGCTTTAGGCCATGTATCTTCATCTGATTCGGACAACCCTAGGTCTTCAGCAGATTGTGAGGGATCGAGTAGTCTTGAACAGGATAGAGCTGCAGAAATTACCCTTCTGGTCAGGACACGAAGGAATGCTCCAAGGAAGCCCACACCAGCCTAAAGGTGTATATGAAGTAACCGAGATTGATTTAAAGTCTTGGGCTCCAACAAACCAGATAAAGCACGCATGAGGTTCAGGAGTGTGTGTGGATTTGTTGGTAGGGCAAGGCTCAACATTAATCCACCGGGGTTTTGGAAGGCTGACACAGAAACACGACAAAGGATAGTCTAAGAGATCATGGATCACTTCAATGTTCCAGAGCAGTGGAGAATGCAGGTGGAACATGCTGCACTAAAGAAGGCTAGGGATGCTTGGAGAAACTAGAAGCACGTGCTGTACAAGAAGTACTTGAGTGAAGGCAAGGACCCAATCCCCGCATACCCCCAAATTACAAAGGCAGACTGGGCAGAATTCAAAAGGGTTAGGGCAACTAAAGAGTTTGCTGAGAAGAGTTTCAAGCAATCGGAACTTCAGAAGAATAGCATACACCCCCACCGTATGGGTGTGACAGGATACTAGGGCATGAAACTGATATGGGAACAGGAGGACAAAGAAGCAGTAGTGGCGGGTGGGAATCCGGCCTTTAGTGAAATCATGGGCGAACGCGCCAGAGACTACTTGCGGGCACGTGCAAAGAGGTGTGATGATGGAACTTATTACTTTGAAAACGCACGTGACGCCAAACTGTATGAAGTGATGTTAGAGGCTTCCAATATCCCTGGAAGGTTCTACAGGAACTCAGGGCCATGTGACATTTTGTCCATTGCTCTGGAAACAAAAGAGCCCCTGGCCATGCAAGGGGTATAGGTGTTAATGTCACGCAGAAGAGGGATTTCACACTCAGCAAAGAAGAGAGGCTCGGCATGAAAAAAGCGAGGAGTGAAATGAAGCAGAATGCATTGTATGAAAGGTTGAGGAAGGAGATTTATCCGGCTATTCGAAAGGATGTTGAGGAGTCAATGATGATGCAGAATACTCTAACACTGACAGATAGCCAGCACATGAGAGGGGAGGTGGGCATGGAGTATGCTGCTTATTGCGCGACAACACAACACAAGAGTAGCTGTGCATCAGCTGACCCCAGTGACACTAAGACTACAGTTACTCGTGATGATGCTATATCTGATCTATCTGGAATGAAAGAGAGACTAGAGGGCATGCTTACACATTATGAAGGTACATTAAAATGTGCAACAGCCTGGGTTTACCCACCCTTCTTGGAAGATGGCCGCTTCTTGGACAATGTGCCATTGAAGCCGGGCTGTGTGAAGTGCTACATGACTGAGGTAAAGCCTGGATTTAATGAATTTTCCCTGAAGAATGTCCTAGGAGACTTCGATGAGCAAAGGACCTTCGGAGAAACACTATTACATCACATCCAGTGGCCACGAAAGGAAATAGAGTTCATCGATGAGATCCCTGAAGCCCCGCCAAGAGCAACCACTATCACCCCTCAACCGGTGACGCTCTCCTTGCCGCAGCAGCTCTCACGGGCTGATGCATCAACATGTGATCAGTCGACCTGACTTTGTGGCGTACAGGCCATGTCATCCTCCGCCCCAAAGCAGCCAGTGGCAAGGCTTACAACTACTAAAGACGCACCACCGGTTCAGATGTCGGCCGCTAAAGCAGAGGGGGAGACCCAGCTGCAGCACATGCTCAGCAGACCAACCTGGTGGAACAGACTGCTAAGCAGTATCATGCTTCGGAACCACCTGCTAAGCAGTCTATAGGTCCAGAACCGACTGCTCATCATTCTGTTGGTCCGCAGTTGCGCGATCAGCATGCCAATGCGTCAGCACTTCCTGCTCAGCAAACCAACGCGTTGGCACGGCCTCCTCAGCACACCGACAAGTTGGCACCACCTGCGCAGAAACCCGACATCACTTCAACGCATGGTCAGCAGTCTGATGCCTCTGATCCTATAGCCTAGTAGTCCGTCACAGCAGCACCGCCAGCTCAGCGGTCCGGCATAGATAGACCGTCTGCTAAGCAGTCCGTCCAAGCTTCACCGTCTGCTCAGCAGTCTACCTTGCAGGCAACCAGACGTTCTGCCAGAAATGGTTCAAGTACCAAGAAGGAAGTGGCCAAAAAGGCTACACCCACAACCATGAGGAAGCGCGACGGGAGAGTGAAGAGGAAAGAGAACGATTGCCTCTTACTTAAAGCACACATCACCCAGAACCAAATTAACAACAACTTGTTCGAATCAAGGAGTAATATTATTTGTGACACCATGGATGATGAAGAAGTACGTTTGTTGCTTGCTAAAAGTAAAGCAGACGTACTTGAAGCACGCAATTACGTCCATGGTCAGCCGTTTCTTGTTGGTGAATACTTTGATGAGTGCAGCTCTAGTTGCCGCGAGTTACATGAATATTGCATGGATCAAATGTCAGCAGGTCATCATGCTTTGCTAGTCCACTACAATAGAGATCATTTCGACACAATGCTGTTTCCATCAATGTGAGTTTTGAGGACTTACATCTCTTCTTTAACTTCAATGTGCTCGACGGCACTCTTGTTAGATGCCTAATTTTCTAAGTACTTAACAAACTCTGATCAACTTCTCCATGCAAGGTTGTAAATGATAAAGAGCTAACTACATTTTATTCCTCTCAGGGAATTGACCGCGCAGAGAAGAAAAAGGGAGGGTGTATATTTCATAGATCCTAAATTAGCAAATGGCACAACAATACATGGTAAGGACCTACGAGACTGGGCCGTTAACACGGTCTTCCGTCTCTTTGAAAACACGTCCCATGCAGAATCATTTCTCTGGCCATATCATGAACGGTAAGTCAAGTAAACAACCACGCACACACTGATTGTACTTCAGATCTCAACATAATTCCTAAGTTGATGGCTTTCTTAATATGTAGCGATTATTGGATATTGGTATTCATTGTTCCAAACAAGAACACAGTTTACTACATCGATTCTCTTAGAGAGACAACAAACGCTCAGGATCTAACGCATCTTCAGCAATTCATGGATAGGTATTGAATTCTATGATGTTGAAATTAATTTGCATTCATATCTGGTTCAATAATTGATGTTGTCAAAATTCATCATCATTTGCAGTGTGCTCGCATTGTGGAAAACTAAACCAGGGAACCTGTTCCAGAGGGAACTACCTCGGCAGCACGAGATCGTTTCTCCGGTAACACACCGAAATCCGTTATTTTCAGAGTGTTACTCCAACAGTCTGCAAATACCTTTCCTTACGCTAGTCAAATGTTCAAGCTTCTAAATAAACCTCTTTCTATTTTGTCCAAAGAAAAAATAATACATCTAACACCGATTAGGTAGTTCCTAACAGGACAAATACATGACTAATTCTATACAAAAAAATTCAGTGTCCTCAGCAAGAAGCAGGGACCAACCTTTGTGGATACTATGTTTGCAGACACATGATCTCCATCTGCAAATCTGCTGAGAGTTGTAACGATCCTCGCGAATTAGTACCAATAAGTCTATCTTAATTAATATCTTCTACTCCACTCATATGGCACATTCTGATCTTAAAAATAGTGCAGCTCATCTTAAAACCGAGACCCCTGAACCGCTCCCGGCTAGTGAATTGCTGATGGTTCGGAGATTTATCAGCGACTTCTTCCTAGATCACTACATCAATCCCACTGGTGATAATGAAGATTTCAGCATGCGTTCATTTGAAACGTTGAGTAAGAGTTAGCCGCTAAACATATAACGCATGGATCCATTGTTTTCCATCTGATGAGGTCTTCGTATTACGTACACTATGATTAATTATGTAATGCATATATGTGTGGACAAATCATTGGAATTTAGCTACCATATGTTCAATTGAAATTGTTGCAAAATCTGATGAATGTTCTTCTGTGGACACTATTTGTTCAATTGAATATTATGGCGAATTTGCTTTTCGCGTGCTGATTCAAAATGGGATATTTTTGTTTATTTGTTCAATTAAATATTGAGGCGAATTTGCTTTTTGCGTGCCGATTCAAAATATGATATTTTTGTTTATTTGTTCAATTGGATATCGTGGCCAATTTTCTTTTTGCATGCCGATTCAAAATGGGAAAAAAATTAACCTGGCAATTGCTCCGCACACGGTTCAACTAAATGAGTGTGTGTGATCCACCTCAGAAAGCATACGTCAATCGTAGAGGAACCGTCGATGATACACAGCAGATCGCAAACGATTTGATGCGCTACTACGTGTGCGTAGGGTCTCCAGAACCGTTTGTGATATCGCGTTATCGCGCACGAGAACTGGGAGTAAACCGTGCCCAATGTAAAATACAATCACAGTCATAATTTTTTCAGGAAACGTGTGGATCCCAAACAAAAAGCACACGTCACTCTTGTGGTAACCATCGGTGATACCCAACAAATCACAAACGGTGTGCAGCACTTGTATGTGTACGAAGGGGCTATTGAACCATTTGTTATAGAACATTATTGCAGACGGTAATTGTTGGCAAATGTGTGCGATGGAGTCTAGCATGGCAGACGGGTTATGTAGAAAACTCGTGTGCGATGGGGCACAAATCGCACACAGTTCATATGTTGGCCCGTGTGCCTCACATATTGTTTCCCAAACGGTTCATTACGACAGGTTGTATGGTTTCACTGCGTCGTTAGAAACGCTTAATCACCAATACCACACGTGCGAAAGAATGTAGTGTGTGCTGCATCGCACACGATTACATTTTGGAAGGCCTCTGGATCACTGCTCCATATCCCTGACGGTTTCTGGGTCGTGTGGGAAGGACACCCTATCGCACACACTCACTTGGCGACGGTCCCAAATGCCGTCACGGAAAGGGGTTAAAAACCGTTTGTATAGCACCGACGCGTGCCAGTGTGTGCATATGGAAAACTCTATATTTGGAAGTAGTGAAATCCTGTCATGCTTACCATGTCTACATACCTATATTCGTCCTTCAGCAATCAATGGCTAGAATAATATCCCACAAGAATTTTGCACACAGAACATGAGTATATAACAATTCATGGTGTGTTAGTTTCCTCTGAATAATTTATTTGTGAGGACAAAACATGACTACATAACATGCATGGCATGGTAGTTTCCTATGAAGAATCGATTGCAAGATGACATGAGTATAACCATGCATGGCACTGCTATATTTTTGACCCCCAATATACATTTCCCTGTATTTTCCTCTCAATTCCAACAGGGATAGATCAATGCTATTTCTTACATTATCCTACTCATACTCTAAACAATGTTGATCTTACATTAACAATGCATGTACTTTTTGTCTCCTTTTTTATATGTTGTAGTGTCCCTACAGTTACTGCCCTTTGTAATCACACCACATTTGCCAAAAACAGCGAACCACAACTGGTTCCTCGCTCGATCAGACGACGGTGAAAGACTGATGGTCATTCGCACACATGAGCCGGCGAAGTTATATTGCAAAAAAAAACCATTGTGTACAAGAAGCATGCAATACGTGAGTATCCGGAGATTGTCTATTACGCCTATGAGAAGGATACCAGCTTGTTCAGGCCTTCAGGATTTTTGTGTTGGAGGTGGGTAAAGAGCCTTGGTTCACACACTTTGTTTCTTGGACTCAATTATTTGATTAACCAAGAGATCACCCTTGGCAAGGTTCATGATGGCAGAGAGGTTGTGTTTGCTAGGCAAAACTGTGTATACACGGTGAACCCTATGACTTCAGGATCACACGCCCCTGATTGTCAATGATACACCCTATAGCCAAAAGAAGGTGAAAATGACAAAGGCATCTGGATTGACTTTGATCCTTGGATGTCTCAACTCCGACAGTCGGTGATGTGGTTCAAGCCTTCAGGTTGATAGGTAGTTGGGCTGTTGTGTCCAAAGGTTGGAGTCCTGGTGTCTCCGAATCACTGGTGGCTGAAGGGGGCTACAAATTATGATGGTGCTGAATCATCCCTCTTTGAATTACTTGTTGTCATTGTTGCTTGTTCTGGATGGGTAGTGTTCTCTTTTGTTATGCACACTCCTTGTAATTTGGTCATCCTCGTCAATGTTACTCTTACTATGTAATAGTTGTCTCTCTTTAAAATAACATTCTCGTCTAGATCACGAGAGTCTGGGCACTGCAGATGGGTGTGTTTTGGTGCTGTAGCAAGACTTATTACGAACTTCCATGTCTCGTTGTTTATGTCAGTGGTAGTAACTAGTCAGTGTTTGCATGTTGTATATATTGTTTATTCGAACTGTTTATTGTTTTGAACTGCTGATGGGCTAAATGAGGGCATCACCATTCTCCAGTGTTCAATGTATATAATATATATATATATATATATATATATATATATATATATATATATATATATATATATATATATATATCCGTTTTTCAAGTTATAAATTCAGCTCAGTGACCTTTCGATGATGTATACTTGTTTGGGCCAATGCGAGGTGACGCCGAATATGGGTTGAGTAGTAATGCAATGCCAAACAGGCCAATTATGAGAGCTCTGAGGTTGGGTGCTCAAAAAAGAAAGAAAAGGGACTCTTAGGTCG
>NC_041386.1:302010479-302033768 GCF_002162155.2 Triticum dicoccoides | reverse complement strand
TTGATTCCTACTTTAGATCCCCCAAATCCCCTCCTCTAATCCCTGTACTCAAGCACACTATCATGTTGCCAGTCAATGCGGATCTCCGAGCCAGAGATCTTGAGGTCCGTCCTGCCTTCGGGCGCTATGTGTTGTCGCTCAACAGTGGGATGGCGGCGCTTGATGACCAGTTTGCCGACAAAGTACTGATGGTAACCATCAATGTCGATCGGCCTCACGTCTCACCGGACGACCTTGTCAAAGCTCTTGGCATTTCGCATGACATCGAAATACGTGATTTTCTCATCGAAGTCTGTCTGCCACCAGCTTATTTCTTTGTCATGTTCCAGAAAACTTTCGACTGTAGTCGTGTGTTCGAATCTTCCCGACGTTTGTTCTGCGATGGCGCGCTGGTGAGCTTTGATCAGTGGCACCCAGGATGGGGCTCGGTGGCCTGTGAGCCTGCGTTTTTCACAAAGCTTACCTTCCACGGCATGCCTCGACGGGCTTGGAACAGTGAGTCGATGAATGAGCTTATCAACAACCTAGGAGGTGAGCTCGTAAGTATGTTTGTTCCTCTAGGCAGCTAGGCTCTGACTGTTATGGCATGGATGAAGAAGTCGTCCACCATACCGAAGGTGATTGGTGTTGAGATACCGGTGCAGGACCCGGGGTCATACTATTTGTCGCCACCAAGGCCACCGTGGATCATGTTAGGTATGTACCTGTATCGAGTCTTCGTGCATGTCGAAGAAGTGATCAATCCATCAATCAAAGTCCTGCCGCTGTCGCTGGTGCGAGGGTCCATCGACAACGTCCATTACAGGAGTGAATGACAGTCTTTCCCCATGTTGCTTGGAACAATGGATGCCACAGGGCCTACTCCATCGCGCGGCAAACGCCACTGCTTCTTTGGGAGAAGAGGTCGGGCTCGCTGCCTGGATGTGATCTAATTTGAGGTAACAACTGAATCTTATTAGATACTAGATAAATCCGAGCTATCGGTGTGAAGCACTGATGTGCTAATACATTTGATTGTGGCATGTTCTATTTTTGTACTTGAACTTTTTATAAAGGGTGTATGTCAACTTAATGTGCTAGCAGAACTTATTGTGGTGTGTGTCTGTTTTCTTTGCATGCCATTCAAGATATTTCCACGTATTGAAAAAGAGGATGAACGGTTATGTATGAGTTTGTTGGTTTCAACATAGCCCTACCCATAGCGATCCACTGCTTCCACCCTGATTGTGTTGCCTAGGTGAAAATTTTCTATGCAAGCTCAATGTGCTATGATGATGTATATGATTGTGTTAACTATATAAGTTTTTACTGAGCATCAGCAATGCATATGGCTGAAAGATGTATTCACAAGCATCGACCGATTGGTTTCTCTCTCTCTCCAATAAGTTGGACCCGTTGAATTATTTCTTCGCTCATGACATCTTTTAATTAGGTTCCACTATACTCTACATTTTTCTTAACTTATAATTTGAGGTCAATGACTTCAAAAAGTTGTACACAAGCCTTGTTTGGGCCATTTTAGGCATCGTTGAATGTGGGATGGGTAGCTATGTAAAGTTGTACTATACTACACATGCCTTTTTCATTGAACATCAGCAATGCAACTGGGCTGAAAGTTTTTACACAAGATCCTAAAATAAGCGCAGCCTAGCCTATGTTACTTTTAATAAAATGCACAGCTCAGTTCAATTTTTATATAGAAAGATTACCAAGCCCAACTTAAGTTTTTTTTAATAAAATTCCTAGCTCAATATTTATTTTTATATGAAATGCTCAGTCCAGACCAACATTATTTTTCACCCATCCCAGAAAATAGGTCCATTTCTACTAAAATCAAATGGGTTGTAAATTATCGGAAATAATAAATGGGTTGGATGTCCACAATATTATTTTTTTCACCCAACCAAGTAAATAGGTGTATTCGAATAAATAATCAAATGCATTCTAAACTCTCGTAAATATTAAATTGGCTATTATTGATTTTACCCAGCCCAGGAAATAGATTATTTTTTGAGTCAACGTCCAGGAAATAGATGTATTGGCAAACAAAATGAAATGGGCTATAAAACCTAAATAAATGGGTTGCATGTTCGCCGCAGCTTTCGAAGCTGACAATGTTGGCCCACAAGGATGAAGCCTACGCAAGGTGTTGTTCATTTAGTGAACAAAACAATTTAATGGTAAAAAAGAAAAGGTCAACAAATTATTCTGACAACCATAGTCATTGGACTGACGTCCAACGGCGATCCTGCTTCTTCAATCTCTGATCTAGTTGCTCTTGCTCCACTCACCAAAACCATCGCTAGCTGGAGTGACTGCATCTTCCTCCCGTGATCGGTTGTGCTGCCGCACAGGCCTCGCCGCCCCACCCAACTCCCAATGTTGGCCAGGTCATACTTGTACTCACCCACACCTTTTGTTATTCTCCGGCGACAACAGCCTCACCCCGTGGCCGAACCAGTCCCTCATACTCCCCTCTGCCAGGGAATCCAGTGCCCCTTCTTCCACGACTCCAGATTGTTCCCATCTTAGGCATCGCCATCTTCCACCACCGTGGTGCACTTGACGATGCGTAGTCAACAATGAGAGCCAACATGGAGTACATGGAGAGGCTGACGGTTGGGAACCATCAGCTACATCTTCGCATGCAAGCTCGTGCCTCATTATTACGTAGGAATAAATGATTCCCCCCCCCCCTCACAGGTTGGAACCACCAGCTACAATCTTCGCACGCAAGGAAGTTCCTTCTTATTACACATAAAAAAAGTTTCCTTCCCATGATAGCTAGGACCCACAAGCTACATCTTCACATGGAAGGAAGTGCCTCCTTATTACGCGTAAGAAAAAAGATTCCTCCCCCAGCTAGATGGGACCCACCAGATTCGGAGGCTGACTTGTGGGTCTACTAAGTTGACATGTACGTAGGGCTTTGTTAACTTAGTCGACAAACGATTCTAGCAGCTGTGACCATTGGATTAACATCCTACAGCTGTGCTGCTTCTTCAATCTCTGATCTTCTTGCTGCAGCAGCCCAAACCAGTGCCAGTGGGACCGCCTGCTCCTGCCCCCCGTGGTCGGTTGTGTTGCTATCGCTCGCCATGCCATCCCTCTACTGACCCACACCTCATGTTATTCTCCGGCAATGGTAGCCTCACACCACAGCCAAACCAGTCAACCCTTGTACTCCCCTCCGCGTGGGCATCCACTACGCGTCTTCGCCGGCTCTATTTCTTTACCTTCCTAGGCTTCGCCATCGTCCATCGCCTTGGTGCTCTCGGCGCGGTGTGGTCAACGTGGTCAAAGAATGATAGTCAGAAAACGACCGCACACGGTGACGCTGACAGCTGGACCCACTAGCTACATCTTCGGACGCACGAAAGTGCCTCCATATTACATGCAAAAAAAGATTCCTCCCCCTAACAGATAGGACCCACCAGTTATATCTTCTCACGCAAAGAAGTGCCTCCTTATCCTCCCTGGTAGCTGGGACCCACCCAGTTGAAGCGTATGTAGCGTTGTCTGCCTTGTCACGAACTTGTAAGTACATACTGGTCAATCGGTGTCTCTGCAAAGATTAACCGTGGCTAAGTAAGTAGCGGCATGTGTCGTAGTATAGTCCCCTACGTAGTAGTCCAAGCAGTCCCGTGTAAATCGAGTACACGTACGTACAACCAAGCTTCAAAAAATACAGGCACATACGTACATACAGGCAGGGTCTCGAACGCGTACTCATGCCGTACGGCTAGGGCACATGTTAATGGATAGGCAACAGACGGCAGCAAAGGCCTCCTTTTCAAAGGCAACCAACCGGCTAGGTCAGAACAGAGGAGACAATGTCGTGTTCACCAGGAGCCAAGCGACTGGGTCAGAACGCGTCCTATTCATCGGGAGCCAAGCGACTGGGTCGAAACACGTCATGTTCATCGAGAGCCAACCGGCTTGGAAGGAATAGCCAAAACGAGATATGGCGTACCGCAAACAGAGCAAACGGACTTCTCACCAACCACCTACAGTCAAGGCAGGGTCCCGTTCAACGGGAGGGGTGTGGCATATCACAAAACAGAGGAAACGGACTTCTATACGAGTGCCTACGGTCGAAACGGGGTCCTGTTCATCGGGAGGGGTGTGGCGTACCACAAACCGGGACTCGACGGGCTACTATTCATCCATCATCTACTGCCTTGCTCCAGCCTCCACGGGCTACCGTTCATCCACCGTCGACTTCCTCCAGCCTCCACCAGCTATTGTTCATCCACCATCGACTTCCTCCAGTCTCCAGCTACTACTGTTCATCCAGCCTCCACGGGGTCCTGTTCATCCACCCCCCAACTGGCTAGGGGTTCGGGGCCTCCTTGGGATCCTGTTCATCCAGCGACAACCGCCTACTGCCACGGGGTCCTGCTCATCCAACCCCAATCGGGAACTATTCATCCATAATCAACCAACATTGACCGTGGATGTATCGCTTGTTCTATATATCACGCCTGTGGTAGAAATGGTCATTATTCATCGAGTGGCAATCCAACACCGACTGGCTACATCTAGCACGAGGCTCGATTGTCTTTAGTAAGCAGCAACAGCGATTGATTGCTCGGGTTTAGTTAGTAGGAGTAGCGAAGGAATTTCTTGGGTTCAGTTAACAGCCAAGGGATTGATCGCTTGATTTTAGTAACATAGCTAGTGCAATTGCTCAGTTTTAGTTAGCCAACGCCTCGCACACACGCGCGTACAAGTGGAACGTGCAAACCACAGTGCATCGCTCGGCCCCGACCACCCACCGTAATCGAGAACTCCCCAAAATTTTCCTTGCCCTCGCTTCTACCATGATTTTGTCCGTCATGGACGGCCCAATGAATGTCATGCAGGTGCGTCTCTGACCCGCCCAAGATGTAAAGCCCAATTTCTATCATGATTTTTTATCAAAGAAGTACAAGCCCACCACATCTATGATGATACATGTTTTTGTCACAATTATCATCATAGAAGTGTCATAACCATGATAGAAAAAGTTTTGGTTCGATCCATAATGTCACAGTTGTGTCCTTTTTGTAGTGTGTGGACCCCTCAAAATGCAAAGGACATGGATTGGCAACGCTTCAATAGGGAATCCAATACTATTAAAAGGGATGATGTTTTGATCCTGACTTAATGGCTCAAGTGCTTGATGATATTGCTCCAAAAATCCTCAACCACTTTCTCCAAATCATATATGTCCAAATCCTAAAGAGCCAACTCGGTCCCACTGAAAACACCTACTCCAGACCCACCAAGTCGATCCTATACGCTGCCAGAGCGAAACTCTAGAATCTTGGTCTCACCGAGATTGCGACCAGTCTCACCGAGTTGTAGTGACCAAGTTCGTGTAAGCCAATTCAGTCACTTCGGAATCACTAATTTGAACTAATCGGAACTACCGAAATAGGAGTCTTGCCTAAGTCATCACATTCGTTCTGTCCAAGATTTCCACTTCGGTCCCACCGAAACGCCCAACATTCATATCTTTTTTCATAGGTCGGTTTCACTGAATTTTTGCTTCAGTGTCATCGAGTTAAGTCAAAAGTGTATAACAGTTGGATTTTGGGTGAAAGCTATAAATACCCCTTCACCCCATCTACTCTCTAAGAGATCCATCAGAACGACACTTCCACCATTCATTTTCTGAGTGAGAACCAGCTACTCATGTATTGAGATCAAGAGATTCCAATCCAACCATTTGAACCTTGATTTCTAGCCTCCTCAAGTTTCTTTCCACTCCAATTACTCTCCTACCCAAGCCAAATCTGTGAGAATATGATTGAGTGTTGAGGATACTATCATTTGAAGCGCAAGAGCAAGGAGTTCATCATCAATAACATCACTTATTACCTTTTGGAGAGTGGTATCTCCTAGATTGATTAGGTGTCACTTGGGAGCCTCAAAGATCGTGTGGAATTGAACCAAGGAGTTTGTAAGGGAAAGGAGATCGCCTACTTCGTGAAGATCTACCCCGAGTGAGGCTAGTCCTTCGTGGACGTAAGCCATGGTGGAATAGACAAGGTTTCTTCTTCATGGACCCTTCGTGAGTGGAGCCCTCCGTGGACTCACACAGGCGTTACCCTCAGTGGGTTGAAGTCTCCAACATAGACATAATATAACACCGCCTATCGGAACCACGCCAAAAATCAATGTGTCTTCATTGCGTTTGATTTCTCCGATCTCTCCTTTACGTTCATATGCAAAGTCTTTACTTTCTGTTGCTCAACACTTAGACTTGCATGTGTAGGTATTACTTGACTTGGTAGATATGCTAAAACTTGCCTACAACTAAAATTGGGAAAAGGATAAGTTTTTATTTGGTCAAGTAGTCTAATCAGCATCCCCCCTCTAGACATACTTTTGATCCTACAACCTCCCCCAAGCTTGAGCTTTTGCAACCCCGAACCGGCGAGGTCATTATGGCGGCTCGTCAAGAGCCCATCCTTGGCTCCAATTGGAGAAGCTTGTGTTCATGTAGACGGACGTGCCTCGAAGGGACTCAGCGAGGTTGCTCATAACATTGATGGAGCACTGAGACTATAGAGGTCCGTGTAGGTGGTGTAGGCTTCGTGTTGTGGCTGCTCTTGGGGTTGCTCCTCCTCTTCATCGGTGGGGAGTTCTTCTTCATCTACTTGTTCAGGTTCTGGGCCTTCTTGGTCAAAATTTGCATCTCCTTCATGTGGCACATAATGCAATTGTCCATGTTCTATGGAGAAACGGTTTGGCATATGAGTGGGCAACAAGTATGCCACTCCAAGAATTTTGATGCAATGACGACCACGGCTAACTACTACCATTCCAGCGCTAGTAAGAACATGAATATTAACAAGGTTGTTACCGACAATGGAGTGAAGGTGATTGCAGTTGAGGCCAAGGGAGTTGGCCAACATGGTGATCGCTCCTCCACACATGATACCTCCTTGTGCATGATTTGCTTGATGCGCGAGGTGTAGCAAAAGTATTGCCCCTAAGTTGGGTGAATAACCAATGTCAAGGTTGTCTACTTTCCTGAGAATTAGCATATTATCATCATTCACCTTAGAATCTTCTCCTTGTGCGTCCAATGAGTTAGTGATAACATAATAGAAATAACATATAGCGGGACTTTCTCGCAACTAGCTCTTTACTTAGAGCCATGTCGACTCATCTGATAGGATTGCCTCAGGTGCAGGTTAGTAAAATCATAAACATAGCGGATGTCATCATGGTTGTTGGGGAAGCCTAAGTAGATACATTACTCATCAAGAGTGACATTGAAGTCTTGGTCCAAGAGACAGAAAGTGTTCTGCTCCTCCTCATATGCATTTGGCACAAGCCCAACATTATGCGAGAGAGTGCTAAGAAACTCAAGCGTCATATGTTCATATCTCTCACATACCTATTGAAAAAAATGATGCAACCCGGCATTGTCACAAAGAAAATTGAAATCAATAGTAATACCTAGATTAGCAAGTGTTGACTCGCAAGCCCATTTGGTTGCTTTGATCTTCCTTGCATGAAGCTTTTGGTGCTTCTTCCTTGCTTCACGCTCAATGAAGACCATGCCCTGAGTGAAAACTTGCTGTTGTGCGGTGTTCGTGGATGCACTTGATGCACCGCAAACGCGAGTGGACCTCCTCGTGAACATCTACAAAATAATTTTCCAATCCAATACAATGAAACAATATTGATCCTATGGTAGTCACAACATACTCCTCTGGAAACATCAACAAATCCAAGCCAAACTCGGAACTTAGATAAAAAATGTGCATAAGCTAGACATGGCATTGCTAGACATGTAGAACATGGATTCGCGGAAAATAAGTTGGGGTCAGGGGATAAACATACCGTAGATCGATCACATGGAAGAATTTGAACTAAAACCGAACGAGCAGGGAGATCAGGTGAAGTTGAACTAAAAGAGATGGGGGAGAAATACCTTCTTCCTCGGGCTCTTTATGGACACTAGAGATCCATACGACCGGCCATACGAGTGGGAGCACTCATATGGAAGGTCATTATTCACTCGGTTAGTGCAATTGTTTCTGTGCATACCGCATACGACTGCTTATGCGGCCAGCATCGCCCATATGGAACATTGTCGTTCATTCTGTTCTTCTTTCTCTTCTGGTTGGGGGTGTCATACGACTGCTTATGCAAGAGGGGGCGCTTGCATGAAACACCGTCAAATTCTCTAGACACCTTCTCTGTTTCTTCGAAGAGTTCATATGACCGTCCATACGAGCGGGAGTGCTCGTATGGAATGCCGTCATCTTCTCAGTTGCATCTTGCTATTTTCTGCTGGAGCCGCTAGGAAGTCATATGACCACCCGTACGAGCTTGGTTGTTGCATGATTGGCCATCTTTGGTCTATCTCTTCCGAGACTTCTCTTTTTCTTCAAATCCCTATGGGGTTAGTTCCAACACAATACATAGGCATATATCCAGGCATCCAAACATCAATACAACACATAATCATGTTTGCACATAACAAAGCCTTCATTAGAACGACTCCTCCAAACTCACTCTTAAATTAGAACTTCAACACTCCTTTTATTGAAACAAAAACAAAACCTACTTGTCTAATTTTTTTGCGTGGGTTGCCTCCCACAAAGCGCTTGTTTTTGGTCACTTAGCTTTACCATAGTGGAGATCATGTAAGTGCAAATACACCGACACCATAGCTTGTAGCATTGACAACAATGCCTTCTCTGATGTAGGTCTTCATTTTCTTTTTCCATTGGAAATGTCTCACAAAAGGATCTTTAGCAGGTAAGTCAAATCTAACATTTCCCTAAAACACATTTATCACAACTTTTATAGTCCTTAGAAAAGGTCTACCGAGAATTATAGGAGCAATTAGATCTTCAAGCATATCAACTATCACAAGATCAATCATGACAGGTCAATCATTTATTTGAACTATAACTCCATGCTTAATTCCTACTACTTGTGTAAAAGTAGAATTAGCCAGATTCAATCTAATCTTAGTGGTAGCATAAGGACCTAGATTGAGACTATCATAAACAGACTTAGAGATAATGGAAACATTAGCACCTAGATCACATAAAGCATTGAACTTATTTAAAGCAATCTCAATCTCTATAGTAGGCTCAAAACCATCTTCTTGCTTAGCTGGTAACATACTGTCCAACTTATTTATTTCATCATTTGGCTCGCATACCTTGGTTGCAACGTGATCAACAAAGATATTATATGCCTCACGATTGGATACATTAGGTAGTGAATGCTTCATTGCTATCAATTTTACGAAGTCTGCAATGGTATAGGTATATTCTAGCACATGGCTTTTATCAAGCTCTTCTGCCTTCTCTTCATTGCTTCTCACCATCTGGACATCTTCAACCGGTCTAGATTCCGTTTTACCAGTAAACTTGGCTAGGATTATAATTTGGCTCTCTGCAATTTTAGCCACTTATGATTCCATATTCTTGGATCTTCCATCCAGCATCTGCACATCATTTGTTAGTCCAAAAATCTTACTGGGAAACTAACCAAGTAAGTTATCATGATTCTTCAAAATATTTTTGAAGCTATAATTCTGCTTAGTTTGACTAGCAAAAAATTCAGAGTATCCTCAAGAGTATTTCTATTGCTATTGCTAGCTCCATTGAAATTATTTGATGCTCCAGTATTATTAGGATAAGGTAATCTATGAGCATAGCCATTATTTTTCCAGATGGAATTGTAGCTATTGCGAGGAATAATATTCACATCACTAATTTCTTCATTAGTGATGGCATTCACGTTTACTTCTTTACCTTTGTCACACCCTTGATGCGACTATAGCTCCCACGTGTCGAGGCACGACTTAGAGACATAATCGCATTGAAGGCATATGTCGCAAGTTAGGCAATCTTCACAAACATCCCATGTAATGTAATAATAGAAGGGGAGTTAACATAGTTGGCTTACACTCGCCATGTCAATCAAGTACATAAATAACATTACATCATCCAAGCACTCATGGCCCGACTACGACGCCAAAATAAAAGAGAACCCAACATGCGACACGGTCCCAATCACCCCCAACTGGGCACCACTACTGATCATCGGGAAAGGAAACGTAGTATCGTTGAGAGTCTTCGTCGAACTCCCACTTGAGCTCACACGCGTCTCCTGGAGCGGGATCATCAGGCCCCGCATCTGGTGTAATAGTAATCTGTGAGCCACAGGGACTCAGCAATCTCGCACCCTTGCGATCAAGACTATTTAAGCTTATAGGTAAGGCAAGGTAAATATATGGAGCTGTAGCAAGCGACTAGCAAGTATGGTGGCTAACTTATTCGCAAAGGAGAGCGAGAAGAGGAGGCAAAGCACGAGCGAGAAACTAGAGAGCAACCTGCACAAACATTACTCCAACACCGTGTCCACTTCCCGGACTCCGCCGAGAAGAGGCCATCACGGTAACACATTCGGTTGATACATTTTAATTAATTAAGGTTCAAGTTATCTACAACCGGACATTAACAAATTCCCATCTGCCCATAACCGCGGGCACGGCTTTCGAAAGTTCAATCCCTGCAGGGGAGTCCCAACTTAGCCCATGACAAGCTCTCACGGTCAATGAAGGAATAGACCTCCTCCCAAGACGTTCCGATCAGACTCGGTATCTCGGTAACTCAAGACACTTCGACAGGTTAAAACAAGACCAGCAACACCGCCCGAATGTGCCGACAAATCCTGATAGGAGCTGCACATATCTCTTTCTCAGGGCACACTCAGATTGTCCTAGGTACGGGTAGGCCAGCCCAGAGTTGCCCCTGGTGGCCACCGGTAGCTGACAGGTGGACCAACACTCAGAGGAGCACTGGCTCGGGGGGGTTAAAAATAAGATGACCCTTGAGTCTGCAGAACCCAAGGGAAAGAAAAGGGCTAGGTGACAAACGGTAAAACCAAGGTAGGGCATTGCTGGAAAAGCTTTAATCAAGGCGAAATATCAAGGGGTTCCCATTATAACCCAACCTCGTAAGGAACGCAAAATCCGGGAACATAACATCGATATGACGGAAACTAGGGCGGCAAGAGTGGAACAAAACACTAGGCGAGAGTCCGAGCCTTCCACCCTTTACCAAGTACATAGATGCATTAAGATAACATAGCAATATAATGATATCCCAACAAGTAAATAAATGTTCCAACAAGGAACGACCTCCAATCTTCACCTGCAACTAGCAACGCTATAAGAGGGGCTGAGCAAAGTGGTAACATAGCCAATCAACGGTTTGCTAGGACATGGTGGGTTAGAGGTTTGACATGGCAATTTGGGAGGCTTGCAAGCAAGTGGTAGGCATCGTAGCAATGGCATAGCAAAAGAGCGAGCAAATTAGCATAGCAAAGATAGTAGTGATTTCGAGGGTATGATCATCTTGCCTGCACAGTTGTCAGAGTTGAATGGATCCTCACAAGAAAACTCAACGGGCTCCTCGTTAGCGAACTCGTCTCCCGGCTCTACCCAAACAAGACAAACAAGCAACAAGGATACAATCAACCACGTGCGAGAACAAGCAATATGATGAAATGATGATATGCTATGCGGGATGCGATGCGGGATGCCAAATGCAAGATATGACAGGAAATGCATGGACCTGGCCTCAACTTGGAAATCCAAGTGTGCCACTGGAAAGATGAGATGAAATCGCTTGAAAACGATATAAAGAACGCCGGAATCGGAGTTACGGTTTGGAAATGGCAAGCGATTCAAATGACACCGGTCTGCGATTTACAGCAAGTAGGCATCTAAATGCAAAGAGATGAACATGCTACAGCACCCAAACATGGCATCAAAATACATGGCAGGGAAGCATTCATGATGTTTAATAAAAGTCTAGCACTGAGCTACGGCCAATTCATCCATTAGGAGGTTCAAACAAGCATGGCAAAAACGCAAATGGTAAAACATATCTCAGACTTAGTGAAATTAACACTTGTCTAGAATTTCAGATCATATAGCCCTCTTCGGAGCAACAAAACAACATGCTACAGGACCTGAACATGACAAAGAAAGACATGGAATGGGGCTACTCAACAAGCTTAACAAAAGTCCCTTAGTGACCTTGAGCCAAAAGGGATCACAAAATATACTAACAAGCACACGAACATAGCAAAAACATAATCAGTTTTCAGACTTAGTGAAAACTGGGACATGCTGAAACATAACTCACGAAGGCATGTTTACGAGCTCGATGCACTCACCACGGTGCAAGTCATGGCAAGACAAGCATACACCCATCAAGAAGGGACAAAATGCAAGCTAGATATGGCAAGAACAATGGCATAGCATGCACGGATCAACTACAATAACATCGGCAAAATCGCAAACAAGTTGACGATCTGCCCAGATTCGCAACGAAGCAAAAGTAGAGCTCGATTGACTCAAGCTAGGGTGCTCCATAATTGCAAACAAAGACATGGATGGATAGAGAACTACAAGATTAACAAAACTTCCTTACTGATCATCCTCAAAAGAGGCACGGATCACTAGGAAATAACATGAAGATATGGCATCAAGAACTAAACAATCCCAGGACTTAGTGAAACTACTAAGTCCCTGAAAACATAATTAGCAAGTGCACCACTTTGCAAGCTTGCACAAGTCACCACACACATCCTAAAAATACATGGGTTGCACCTCTGGAAAGATGACAAAACCCTTAACAAAACATATGTAGAACTCACGGGCATATCATGCACACAATAATCATGGCAAAAATGACAAAAGTGCTAAACGGAGTAACAGATCTGACAATTAACTCAAGTAGCCCTCTTCTAACAGCATTTAGGACATCAAGATGAGCTCAAATGAAAATGATGCAATGGAATGAAATGATGTACTCTCTGAGATTAACATTTTGATATGCTATACGCCCAAATCGGTGCTACGGATGCAAAGTTACGGAGCCGCGAACAGGAGCACGGATCTCCTAGGGTTTCGGGACTTGGTAAAAAAATCAACCTCTCCTAGGGTTTACTCTAGCTCCGATCTAGATCTGGATCGCACGGAGCCCGAGGTGGCGGCGGCACTGTTCACGGCCGGAGCCGAGGTCGCCGGTGATGGTGTTGGGTGGCGCGGCGAGCTCCGGTCTTGGCGGAGAGGACGGCGGAGGGCGGCGGGGTCGCCGGTCCCGGCCGCGGGGCGGCGAGGCGACGAGGTAAGGCGGCGGGGCACTGCACCGGGAGGCGAGGCGCGACTCCGGCCGGCGTCGGCGTGGGCGGCTGGCCGGAGTGGCGTCTCGGGCTACGGGGCGGCGCCGGCAGGGAGGCGGCGGGCGCAGGCGCGGCGCTGGGAGGAGGAGGGCGCGGGCGGCGCGAGGAGCTGGGCCGCGGGGGCCCGCGCTGGGCTCGGCGGGCCTCAACGGCGACGGCGAAGAGGTCCCGCAAGGGACACGTGGCGGCTGCTGGCTGGTGCGGGCGGGCGGAGCGGACGCGTCCAGTCCGTCCGGACGTGTCCAGCGGCGACGGAGGAGAAAAAATGTAGGGTTTCGTCCGTGATTCGAATGGGGGGAGATATATATATAGGCATAGAGGGGGCTAGGAGAGTCCAAATGTGGTGCGGTTTTCGGCCATGCGATTGTGATCGAACGCTCTAGGACATGGAGCGGAGTTTGGTGGGTTTTGGGCCAAATTGGAGGGTTGTTGGGCTGCAACACACACGAGGCCTTTTCGGTCCCTCGGTTAACCATTGGAGTACCAAACGAAGTCCAAATGGTACGAAACTTGACAGGCGGTCTACTGGTAGTAAACCAAGGCTGCTTGGCAAGTCTCGGTCCAATCCGGAAATGTTTAATCCCCACACACGAAAGAAAGCTAGACATGGCCACCGGAGGAGAATGAAGCGCCGGAACGCAAAACGGACAACGGGGAAAATGGCCGAATGCATGAGATGAACACATATGAAAATGCAATGCACATGATGACATGATATGAGATGCATGACAACGACAACAACACACGGAGACAAAACCCGAACCCGAGGAAATAAAATAACTTAACGCCGGAAACGGCTAGAGTTGGAGTACAAATAGGGAAAGTTACATCCGGGGTGTTACAACACTCCACCACTACGAAAGGATCTCGTCCCGAGATCTAGGACTGAAAGAACGCCGGGTACTTAGAACGGAGGTGATCCTCGCGTTCCCAGGTAGCTTCACGATCGGAATGGTGTGACCACTTGACTTTGAGAAATTTGATTGACTTGTTGCGAGTCTTGCGTTCAGTCTCTTCAAGAATAGCAACTGGGTGCTCACGATAAGAGAGATCTTCTTGGAGCTCAATGTCCTCGAAGTTGACGGTGCGGTCAGGAGTCTTGAAGCACTTTCGAAGCTGAGAGACATGGAACAGGTCATGAACATTTGCAAAGTTTGAAGGAAGCTCGAGTTGATAGGCGAGGTCACCTCTTTTGTTGACAATCTTGAAAGGTCCCACGTATCTAGGGGAAAGCTTCCCTTTGATACCAAAGCGACGAGTACCTTTCATAGGAGAGACACGGAGGTAAACATGATCTCCGATCTCGAAAGCCAAATCACGGTGCTTACTATCATAGTAGCTCTTCTGGCGGGATTGGGCCGCTTTGAGGTTATCTCGAATGACTTTGCACATTTCTTCTGCCTCTGTGATTAAGTCATTACCCAAAAGCTGACGTTCACCGGTTTCAGACCAGTTGAGAGGGGTACGGCACTTCCTGCCATATAGAATTTCAAAAGGGGCCTTGCCCGAACTTGCTTGAAAACTGTTGTTGTAGGAGAATTCAGCATAAGGAAGACAATCCTCCCATTTCATGCCGAAGGAGATCACACAAGCCCTGAGCATATCTTCAAGCATCTGGTTGACACGCTCGACTTGACCGCTTGTTTGAGGATGGAAAGCTGTGCTGAAGCGAATGTTGGTGCCCATGGCCTTCTGAAAAGAATCACAAAACTTCGAGGTAAAGATGCTACCACGGTCTGAAGAGATCACTTGAGGAATACCGTGCAGAGAGACAATATGAGAGGTATAGAGTTCCGCCAATTGAATTGCAGTGATCGACTCTTTGATAGGCAGAAAATGAGCCACTTTGGTGAGTTTGTCGATGACAACAAATATAGCATCATTGCCACGCTTGGACTTTGGAAACCCAGTCACGAAGTCCATCTCAATGTGGTCAAACTTCCATTCTGGAATAGCAAGAGGTTGGAGGAGACCAGTTGGCCTTTGGTGTTCTGCCTTCACTCTTCTACAGACATCACATTCATTCACGAATTGAGCGATCTCGCGCTTCATTCGAGTCCACCAATAAGCTTGCTTAAGGTCCTGATACATCTTCGTGCTCCCAGGGTGGATGGAGAGGAGAGAATTGTGAGCCTCGTTCATGATCACTTTACGGAGGTCACCTTTGGGCACAACAATACGATCCTCGAAGAAGAGAGTGTCCTTGTCATCAAGGCGGTAGCACTTGTACTTGGACTGACTCTTGGCAATCCCAATCTTCACCTTTTTCACCATAGCATCAAGAAGCTGGGCTTGGCGAATATGGTCTTCCAAGGTAGGAGAGACTTGAAGGTTGGCGAGGAAACCTTGAGGAACAACTTGCAGATTAAGTTTGCGGAAAGCTTCACAAAGCTCGGGTTGATAAGGCTTGAGAATCAGACTGTTGCAGTAGGCCTTTCTGCTCAAAGCGTCAGCAATCACATTGGCCTTGCCTGGAGTATACTCAATACTCGGATTATACTCTTGAATCATTTCGACCCAACGAGTTTGCCTGAGGTTGAGATTAGGCTAAGTGAAGATGTACTTGAGACTCTTGTGATCAGTGAAAATGTCCACTTTTCTTCCCAATAGAAGATGTCTCCAAGTCAAAAGAGCATGCACAACTGCCACCAACTCGAGATCATGAGTGGGGTAGTTCTTCTCATTAGGCTTCAACTGGCGAGATGTATAAGCAACAACTTTCTTCTCTTGCATCAATATTGCGCCAAGACCTTGGAGAGAGGCATCACAAAAGACCTTGTACGGCTTGGATTCATCAGTTGGAGTCAGAACTGGAGCAGTGATCAACTTCTCTTTCAAAGTGTTGAAAGCAATATCGCACTCCGGAGACCAAACGTACTTGACGTGCTTTTGAAGAAGATTTGAGAGAGGCTTCGCGATCTTAGAAAAGTTTTCAACGAATCTTCGGCAAAAGCTTGCGAGACCGAGGAAGCTGCGGAGTTGCTTCACATTCTAAGGAGGTTCCTAATTCACAATTGCAGACACCTTCTCATGATTCATGGCAATGCTCTTAGCAGAGATGATATGACCAAGATAAAGAACCTCATCGAACCAAAATTCACACTTGGAGAACTTAGCGTAGAACTGATGTTCTCTGAGCTTATCGAGAACCAAACGCAAGTGCTTGGCATGATCTTCCTTGTTCTTGGAGAAAACCAGAATGTCGTCGAGATAGACCAAAACGAAGTCATTGGTGTAGGCGTTGAAGATGAAGTTCATCATGCGAGAGAACGTCGGAGGAGCGTTGGCGAGACCAAAAGACATGACAGTGTATTCATATGAACCAAAGCTTGTTCTGAATGCTGTCTTGGGGATATCTTTTTCACGAATGCGAATCTGGTGATAACCCATACGAAGATCAAGCTTGGAGAATACTCGAGCACCTTTGAGTTGTTCGAACAGCTCATTGATGTTGGGAAGTGGGTATTTGTTCTTGATGGTCTTCTTGTTCACTAGACGGTAATCAACACAAAGTCGGTCCGTTCCATCCTTCTTCTTCACAAAAAGAACACCACAACCTCACGGAGAAGAACTAGGCCGGATAAGACCCATTTTCTCTTGCATATCGAGTTGCTTCTTCAGCTCCTTCAACTCTTCAGGTCCGTGCTTGTAAGGACACTTGCACACAGGTTCCGTGCCAGGCTCAAGATCAATAACGAATTCAACTGGCCGGTGCGGAGGCATTCCTGGGAGCTCTTCTGGAAAGACGTCTTGGTATTCACAAACGAATGGAATTTGAGAGATGGCATCCAATTCACCCTTCTCATTGAGAGAAAACAGACGAATGGTATCATCACGAGCGGCAAAGACAATTACATCCTCAGACGAATGAGTCAATTGAATCTGCCTGGCTGCACAATCAAGCTGAGCCTTGTGCTTAGAAAGCCAATCCATCCCGAGAATAAGATCAATATCCGAGTCACCGAGAACCGTAGGAGAAGCCAAGAACTTGTATTCACCCAAAGTGATAGAAACATCCGGAACGATGGAGTTAGCCTGCATGCGCTTACCGGGAGAAACAACTGCTAAAGGACTAGGAAAAACTTGCGAAACCAATTCATGCCTATTTGTAAACGGTCTCGAGATGAAGCAGTGTGATGCACCAGTGTCAAAAAGAACTTTTGCAGGAATATCATTAACAGGAAGGTTACCCATGATCACATCTGACGAGTCCTCTACCTGAGCTGCATTCATCAAATTGACCTTGGCATGCTTGGGGTTATGCTTGACCACAGCTGTACTTGCCGATCTGACAGGAGGAGGAGGAGGAAGACGGCTCTGGTTGAGACACTTGTTGGCATAGTGACCCTTCTGTTGGCACTTGTTGCACGTGACCTCTGAAAGCGGACGGTGATACGGAGCACTCGATCTTGGAGCTTGAGACGAAGTCTTGTTCTGAAAGCCAGGGTTGGGTGGGTGGGAAGAACCACTGCCACCTTTGCTCTTCTGCTGATACGGCTGGCGGAACGGAGGAGGAGGAAGCCAAAACTTCTGCTGCTTGGCCACTTGAGTAGAGGAAGAAGGAGTAACATCTCTGACTCGCTTCTTGGAAGCATCACACCTCAACTGAGCAGCCTCTTGCTTCAGTGCTATGTTGTAGAACTCATCGTACCTCAAGGGCTCAAAGAGGACAAGAGCGAGCTGAATTTCTTCTCTGAGACCACCCCTGAACTGATATATCATGCTCTTCTCATCAGGGACGTCCTGCTTGGCAAAGCGGGCGAGCTTCTGGAACAACTTGTTGTAGTCATAGACAGACAAAGAGCCTTGCTTCAGATTGCGGAATTCCTCACGCTTGCTTTCAACCATGCTCTGGGGAATATGATGAGCTCGGAAATCTCGACGGAAATCATCCCAAGTGATAACACGTCCACCTCTGGAGTCCTTGTACTGCTGGAACCATTCTGCAGCTTGATCTTTGAGTTGGAAGGAAGCGAACTTAACAAAGTCCCCAGGCCTGACGTTACTGCACTCGAAATGCTTACACAAATCCACAAGCCAATCGTCGGCATCGGTTGCCTCAACACAATTGCTGAAAGTCTTTGGCCCGTTAGCAAGGAACTGGTTGAGTGTAGCAAAGTGACTCTGATTGCTGCCTTGATTCCCTTGACTGCCTTGATTGCGCTCTTGAAGAATTTGCATGATCAGCTGTGTATTTGCATTGGTTGCGGCCATCACAACTTGCCATGCCTCTGGAGGAGGTGGGGGTGGTGGCGGATCAGGATTCGGAGTCGTGCGCGTTGGAGGAGCCATCCTGAAGAGGTTGACCACCATTAGCACATTGATAGATAAATATTGAAGCTGAATCCAACGGAATGAAAATTGCAACATATAGTCTTCACATCCGAACAAAATGAACGAATGCATTCCTCTTAAAATGGTCACATATCCATAATGAGAAGCCACATAGAATTAAGGTAGAGAAATAAATCAACAAGGTACGGATCAAGAATGAATAATCGGTAAGAAATCCCAATCTCAAACCAATATCCATGGAAGAAAAACTAGAGCTACTAGAATTCCCACCTATGAAACTCCCGAACCTTTCCGGTTATGCAATCAGGTGTTGGGGATACAGGGGAAGCATAATATCTCACCCAAACTAGCAAATCCTACATCCAGCTGTATCCATCCTTCAACACATAACCAAGAAAACTTCGGAAACCATCTACCTCAACCTTCGAATATCATCCGTTATACAAGTTATGGCGATACTCCCGAACTCCCGCCCCAGTACTGGGTGGCGTCGAGGTTATCTCACCAACGAACTGCATAAAAGAGATTTTCGATGTCGGCGTACTAGACTCAGGTATTCCAGAACTGCAACGATAAAATTATGATGACAACACCTCAGAGATCAACTCCCCGGGACACTTCCACTAAACCCCTGACAGGAGGCACCAAGACAATGTTCTCATCATAAAACCATCGGAACGATTCCAAGATACCCGCGTGATCCTAAATTTTTTTTTAGTGAAATTTGAGAAGAGAAGAGTCAAAACTCTACGTCAGGATGCCTTACCAGAGCGATGAGGAGACTGGGAAGTAAAAAGAATTCCTAAACTCTCCGATATATAATTCCTAAAGACTCAAAACATTTTTCTAGACACAACTCGACCGCTAAAAACGATCAAGCAATGGGGCTCCTAAGGTCGGGGAAGGCTCTGATTACCAACTTGTAACGCCCCGGACACACCCACCGGTGGTCGTTACTCCTGGCGGGATCTAGACTGGCCCCATAGATCAATACTAGTCTTTTCTGCACACTTTGTCCTCACTCGTGCACACCCGGGAGCAACTTCCCGGTCGGTCACCCATCCTAAAACTACTCCAAGCCGAGCACGCTTAACTTTGGAGTTCTGTCCGAATGGGCTCCCAGAAAAGAAGGAATTCCTTATTGATATGAGTAGTCTATCATCCTTAATAAGCCAGGCTATCACATACACCCCCACTCAGAGGAACCGACGTCCTCGTCGTGCCACAGGAACGTTCCCTCTTGGCACATACGTCTGTGCTTCCAGTCTAGTACATGTGCCATGTCGTGTGCTACGACGGGTCACAAACGTCATGAACAACATGACCACGCACCTGCCGCAACCATCCGTGTAACCGCGAGGGTCGGCTCTGATACCAACTTGTCACACCCTCGATGCGACTATAGCTCCCACGTGTTGAGGCACGACTTAGAGACATAATCGCATTGAAGGCATATGTCGCAAGTTAGGCAATCTTCAGAAACATCCCATGTAATGTAATAATAGAAGGGGAGTTAACATAGTTGGCTTACACTCGCCACGTCAATCAAGTACATAAATAACATTACATCATCCAAGCACTCATGGCCCGACTACGACGCCAAAATAAAAGAGAACCCAACATGCGACACGGTCCCAATCAGCCCCAACTGGGCACCACTACTGATCATCGGGAAAGGAAACGTAGTATCGTTGAGAGTCTTCGTCGAACTCCCACTTGAGCTCACACGCGTCTCCTGGAGCGGAATCAGCAGGCCCCGCATCTGGTGTAATAGTAATCTATGAGCCACAGGGACTCAGCAATCTCGCACCCTCGCGATCAAGACTATTTAAGCTTATAGGTAAGGCAAGGTAAATATATGGAGCTGCAGCAAGCGACTAGCAAGTATGGTGGCTAACTTATTCGCAAAAAAGAGCGAGAAGAGGAGGCAAAGCACGAGCGAGAAACTTGAGAGCAACCCGTGCAAACATTACTCCAACACTTTGTCCACTACCCGGACTCCGCCGAGAAGAGGCCATCATGGTAACACACTCGGTTGATACATTTTAATTAATTAAGGTTCAAGTTATCTACAACCGGACCCATCTACCCATAACCGCGGGCACGGCTTTCGAAAGTTCAATCCCTGCAGGGGAGTCCCAACTTAGCCCATGACAAGCTCTCACGGTCAACGAAGGAATAGACCTCCTCCCAAGACGTTCCAACCAGACTCGGTATCTCGGTAACTCAAGACACTTCGACAGGTTAAAACAAGACCAGCAACACCGCCCGAATGTGCCGACAAATCCCGATAGGAGCTGCACATATCTCTTTCTCAGGGCACACTCAGATTGACCTAGGTACGGGTAGCCAGCCCAGAGTTGCCCCTAGTGGCCACCGGTAGCTGACAGGTGGACCAACACTCAGAGGAGCACTGGCCCGGGGGGGGGGTTAAAAATAAGATGACCCTTGAGTCTGCAGAACCCAAGGGAAAGAAAAGGGCTAGGTGACAAATGGTAAAACCAAGGTTGGGCATTGCTGGAAAAGCTTTAATCAAGGCGAAATATCAAGGGGTTCCCATTATAACCCAACCGCGTAAGGAACGCAAAATCCGGGAACATAACACCGATATGACGGAAACTAGGACGGCAAGAGTGGAACAAAACACTAGGCGAGAGGCCGAGCCTTCCACCCTTTACCAAGTATATAGATGCATTAAGATAACATAGCAATATAATGATATCCCAACAAGTAAATAAATGTTCCAACAAGGAACGGCCTCCAATCTTCACCTGCAACTAGCAACGCTATAAGAGGGGCTGAGCAAAGCGGTAACATAGCCAATCAACGGTTTGCTAGGACATGGTGGGTTAGAGGTTTGACATGGAAATTTGGGAGGCTTGCAAGCAAGTGGTAGGCATCATAGCAATGGCATAGCAAAAGAGCGAGCAAATTAGCATAGCAAAGATAGTAGTGATTTCGAGGGTATGATCATCTTGCCTGCACAGTTGTCAGAGTTGACTGGATCCTCACAAGCAAACTCAACGGGCTCCTCGTTAGCGAACTCGTCTCCCGGCTCTACCCAAACAAGCAACAAGGATACAATCAACCACGTGCGAGAACAAGCAATATGATGAAATGATGATATGCTATGCGGGATGCGATGCGGGATGCCAAATGCAAGATATGACAGGAAATGCATGGACCTGGCCTCAACTTGGAAATCCAAGTGTGCCACTGGAAAGATGAGATGAAATCGCTTGAAAACGATATAAAGAACGACGGAATCGGAGTTACGGTTTGGAAATGACAAGCGATTCAAATATGACACCGGTCTGCGATTTACAGCAAGTAGGCATCTAAATGCAAAGAGATGAACATGCTACAGCACCCAAACATGGCGTCAAAATACATGGCAGGGAAGCATTCAAGATGTTTAACAAAAGTCTAGCACTGAGCTACGGCCAATTCATCCATTAGGAGGTTCAAACAAGCATGGCAAAAACGCAAATGGTAAAACAGATCTCAAACTTAGTGAAATTAACACTTGTCTGGAATTTCAGATCATATAGCCCTCTTCGGAGCAACAAAACAACATGCTACAGGACCTGAACATGACAAAGAAAGACATGGAATGGGGCTACTCAACAAGCTTAACAAAAGTCCCTTAGTGACCTTGAGCCAAAAGGGATCACAAAATATACTAACAAGCACACGAACATAGCAAAAACATAATCAGTTTTCAGACTTAGTGAAAACTGGGACATGCTGAAACATAACTCACGAAGGCATGTTTACGAGCTCGATGCACTCACCACAGTGCAAGTCATGGCAAGACAAGCATACACCCATCAAGAAGGCACAAAATGCAAGCTAGATATGGCAAGAACAATGGCATAGCATGCACGGATCAACTACAATAACATCAGCAAAATCGCAAACAAGTTGACGATCTGCCCAGATTCGCAACGAAGCAAAAGTAGAGCTCGATTGACTCAAGCTAGGGTGCTCCATAATTGCAAACAAAGACATGGATGGATATAGAACTACAAGATTAACAAAACTCCCTTACTGATCATCCTCAAAAGAGGCACGGATCACTAGGAAATAACATGAACATATGGCATCAAGAACTAAACAATCCCAGGACTTAGTGAAACTACTAAGTCCCTGAAAACATAATTAGCAAGTGCACCACTTTGCAAGCTTGCACAAGTCACCACACACATCCTAAAAATACATGGGTTGCACCTCTGGAAAGATGACAAAACCCTTAACAAAACATATGTAGAACTCACGGGCATATCATACACACAATAATCATGGCAAAAATGACAAAAGTGCTAAACGGAGTAACAGATCTGACAATTAACTCAAGTAGCCCTATTCTAACAGCATTTAGGGCATCAAGATGAGCTCAAATGAAAATGATGCAATGGAATGAAATGATGTACTCTCTGAGATTAACATTTTGATATGCTATACGCCCAAATCGGAGCTACGGATGCAAAGTTACGGAGCCGCGAATAGGAGCATATGGATCAAGAATTTCGGGACTTGGTAAAAAAATCAACCTCTCCTAGGGTTTACTCTAGCTCCGATCCAGATCTGGATCGCACGGAGCCCGAGGTGGCGGCAGCACTGTTCACGGCCGGAGCCGAGGTCGCCGGCGATGGTGTTGGGCGGCCCGGCGAGCTCCGGTCTTGGCGGAGAGGACGACGGAGGGCGGCGGGGTCGCCGGTCCCGGCCGCGGGGCGGCGAGGCGACGAGGTAAGGCGGCGGGGCACTGCACCG
>NC_041386.1:301941943-302009931 GCF_002162155.2 Triticum dicoccoides | reverse complement strand
GCGAGGAGCTGGGCCGCGGGGGACCACGCTGGGCTCGGCGGGCCTCAGCGGCGGCGGCGGCAAAGCGGTCCCGCAAGGGACATGTGGCGGCTGCTGGCTGGTGCGGGCGGGCGGAGCGGACGCGTCCGGTCCGTCTGGACGTGTCCGGCGGCGACGGAGGAGAAAAAATCTAGGGTTTCGTCCGTGATTCGAATGGGGGGAGATATATATAGGCATAGAGGGGGCTAGGAGAGTCCAAATGAGGTGTGGTTTTCGGCCACGCGATCGTGATTGAACGCTCTAGGACATGGAGCAGAGTTTGGTGGGTTTTAGGCCAAATTGGAGGGGTGTTGGGCTGCAACACACATGAGGCCTTTTCGGTCCCTTGGTTAACCGTTGGAGTACCAAACGAAGTCCAAATTGTACGAAACTTGACAGGCGGTCTACCGGTATTAAACCAAGGCCACTTGGCAAGTCTCGGTCCAATCCGAAAATGTTTAATCCCCACACACGAAAGAAAGCTAGACATGGCCACCAGAGGAGAACGAAGCGCCGGAACGCAAAACGGACAACGGGGAAAATGCCCGAATGCATGAGATGAACACGTATGCAAATGCAATGCACATGATGACATGATATGAGATGCATGATAACAACAACAACACACGGAGACAAAACCCGAACCCGAGGAAATAAAATAACTTAACGCCGGAAACGGCTAGAGTTGGAGTACAAATAGGGAAAGTTACATCCGGGGTGTTACAACCTTTTATGACGGAGATAAGTTCATCAAGCTTGGTTGTCTACTCCGTATTTCTTTCTTAAATTTCATTCAGTCATTTGGTGGTAGTTCTTTCAACATGCCCTTGGGCATGGTTTTCTTGTATATCATCAAGTAGCTTCTTGACATCATCTATGGGCTTTCCCATGATTGTTCCTCATGTAGTTGTATCAAGCATAGTTTTTGACATAGGGTTTAAACCATTATAAAACATTTGAAGGAGTAGCCATTCTTCCATTCCATGGTTAGGATAGTTTCTTAGCTTCCTTCATTCTATCCCATGCAAGTGCTAGTGGCTCATGTTCTTCCTCCTTAAAATCTGTAATATGAGAACAAAGTTGCATAGTTTTTGCAGATGGACAAGACTTGGATAAAAATTTGTTGCAACAATCAGCCCATGAAATTATATTGGCTCTAGGTAAAGCTAGAAGCCATTTGTTTGCTTTTCCTCTCAAGGAGAAAGGAAATAGATGCGACTCTAAAACGTGAGGGTCATAATCTCTAATGTGTGTCATGTTGCACAAGCGACTCTAAAACGTGAGGGTCATAATCTCTAATGTGTGTCATGTTGCACAACTCAATAAAATTATGCAAGTGCATACCAACATCTTCAGAAGCAGAGCCTCCAAATTGGACTTGTTGAACCATGAAAACTAAGTTTGAATGCAGGTCGGCAATCTCCTTCGACAAAAGAAGGCCAAGGTGGTTTGCACCACTTCGAGGCAGCCCGGCTGATGGAGGCCGGCTACAAGCGAATGGAGTTAGAGAGGCTTCGTTGAACTAGTTTTCAACCATGGCGATAAAAAATGGCGTGCAACTTAGAGATGGTAGAGGTGCAGCCAAGCTTGAAAACTGGTTCACGGGCTACTGATGGTGTCCCGGTCCATAGATCTCTCACCACGTCGGTTCCCGGACAAGTGGGCCAGGTTGAGAACCCCTAGGTTGGTTCCATCATAGGCCACATCAGGCGGTCCATGACACGTTATATTAAGACTTTGGAAGACTTGTAGTACTAGCCGAAGATACCAGAGCCATGGAGAACTCTACCTCAATCTCTTGGTATTCACATGTACTTTATACACACCCTTTATCACAATATACGAGAGTAGGGGTAGGATATTACCTCGCTCGTGAGGGGATAAACCTAAGTAAAAACTCGCCTCATGTTACCATCCAACCTAATCCCCTAGCCTGGATACCCTACCGAGGGATTCTTCAAAATTCCTAAAAAAGTTTGTAAAGGAATCATCGACGCGATTGCGCATTTTTGGTGGGGAGACGAGGAGAACCAGAGCAGGATGCACTGGATGGCCTGGTGGAAAATGTGTGTACCAAAAGTCCAAGGAGGAATGGGTTTTCGTGATATCCACTGTTTCAACCTGGCTCTGCTTGCCAAATAGGCATGGCGTCTCCTTGATAACCCTGAATACTTGTGTGCCACCATTCTAAGGGCCAAGTACTATCCTGATGGTGACTTGCTGAATTCCAAGCCAAAGCATGGTGCTTCCATCACCTGGCAAAGCATCATCGCAGGCATAACTACTCTAAAACGTGGCTATATTTGGAGAGTGGGGAATGGACATAATATCAATGTCGGCGTCCTGGGAACGGGGGTCCCCAGACTTGCCTGCCTGTGGCTCCACCAGCAGCCCTGTACAACCCATCTTCACCAGCAAACACTCAAGACCCTCGCGAGGGGCCAAGCCTCGTGAGGCGGATGATGCAAGACCTCCTCGGGAGCGGACTCACCAGGCTAGCTCGTGAGGGGGGGAGAGATCAAGGCAAGGGGCAGAGAGATCAAGGCAAGGGGCACCTCGCGAGGTTCCTGTGATGCAAGCCATGATGACCAAGGCCAGGCGGGCACCAGTCAGGCGCCAAGGTGCGCAGTGTCCTCGTTTCCTCTTTAGTGCTTGATAACCCACAAGTATAGGGGATCGCAACAGCTTTCGAGGGTAGAGTATTCAACCCAAATTTATTGATTCGACACAAGGGGAGCCAAAGAATATTCTCAAGTATTAGCAGCTGAGTTGTCAATTCCACCACACCTGGAAACTTAGTATCTACAGCAAAGTGTTTAGTAGCAAAGTAATATGATAGTTGTGGTAGCGGCAACAAAAGTAAAGATAGCAAAAGTAATGTTTTTGGTATTTTGTAGTAATTGTAACAGTAGCAATGGGAAAGTAAATAAGCGAAAACCAGTATATGGAAAACTCGTAGGCACCGGCTCAGTGATGGATAATTATGTCGGATGCGGTTCATCATGTAACAGTCATAACATAGGGTGACACAGAACTAGCTCCAATTCGTCAATGTAATGTAGACATGTATTCCGTATATAGTCACACGTGCTTATGGAAAAGAACTTGCATGACATCTTTTGTCCTACCCTCCCGTGGCAGCGGGGTCCTATTGGAAACTTAGGGATATTAAGGCCTCCTTTTAATACAGAACCGGAACAAAGCATTAGCACATAGTGAATACATGAACTCCTCAAACTATGGTCATCACTGGGAGTGGTCCCGATTATTGTCACTTCGGGGTTGCCGGATCATAACACATAGTAGGTGACTATAGACTTGCAAGATAGGATCAATAACTCACATATATTCATGAAAACATAATAGGTTAAGATCTGAAATCATGGCACTCGGGCCCTAGTGACAAGCATTAAGCATAGCAAAGTCATAGCAACATCAATCTCAGAACATAATGGATACTATGGATCAAACCCTAACAAAACTAACTCGATTACATGATAAATCTCATCCGTCCAGCAAGCCTACGATGGAATTACTCGCGCACGGCGGTGAGCATCATGAAATTGGTGATGGAGGATGGTTGATGATGATGACGACGACGAATCCCCCTCTCTGGAGCCCCGAACGGACTCCAGATCAGCCCTCCCAAGAGGTTTTAGGGCTTGGCGGCGGCTCCGTATCGTAAGACGCGATGATTTCTTCTCTCTGATTTTTTCTCATCGAAACTCAATATATGGAGGTGGAGTTGGAGTCGGAGACGCAACAGGGGGCCCACGAGGTAGGGGCGCGCCCTGGGGGGGCGCCCCCCACCCTCGTGGAAAGGGTGTGGGCCCCCTGGTCTTCATCTTTGGCGAGGATTTTTTTATTTTTTCTAAGACCTCCCGTGGAGTTTCAGGTCATTCCGAGAATATTTGGTTTCTGCACATAAAACAACATCATGGTAATTCTGCTGAAAACAGCGTCAGTCCGGGTTAGTTCCATTCAAATCATACAAGTTAGAGTCCAAAATAAGGGCAAAGTGTTTGGAAAAGTAGATACGACGGAGACGTATCAACTCCCCCAAGCTTAAACCCTTGCTTGTCCTCAAGCAATTCAGTTGACAAACTGAAAGAAAGAAGGAAAAACTTTTACAAACTCTGTTTGCTCTTGTTGTTGTAACTATGTCAAGCCAGCATTCAAGTTTTCAGCATAAATCATAACTAACCACATTTGCAATAATTCTCAGGTCTCACAATTACTCATATCAATAGCATAATCAACTAGCAAGTCATAATAATAAATCTCGGATGACAACACTTTCTCAAAACAATCATAATATGATATAACAAGATGGTATCTCGCTAGCCCTTTCTGAGACTACAAAACATAAATGCAGAGCACCTTTAAAGATCAAGGACTGACTAGACATTGTAATTCATGGTAAAAGAGATCCAATCATAGTCATACCCAATATAAATTAACAGTGATGAATGCAAATGATGGCGGTGCTCTCCAGCTAGTGCTTTTTAATAAGAGGGTGATGACTCAACATAAAAGTAAATGGATAGGCCCTTCGCAGAGGGAAGCAGGGATTTGTAGAGGTGCCAGAGCTCGGTTTTGAAATAGAGATGAATTGTATTTTGAGCGGTATACTTTCATTGTCAACGTAACAACTAAGAGATGGCGATATCTTCCATGCTAAACACATTATAGGCGGTTCCCAAACAGAATGGTAAAGTTTATACTCCCCCTCCACCAACAAGCATCAATCCATGGCTTGCTCGAAACAACGAGTGCCTCCAACATACATCAGGTCCCAGGGGGAGTTTTGTTTGCGATTAATTTTGATTTAGTTTGCATAAAGCATGGGACTGGGCATCCCGGTGACCAGCCATTTTCTCGTGAGTGAGGAGCGGAGTCGACTCCTCTTGAGGATAACCCGCCTAACATGGAAGATAAGGACAACCTTTGTTGATACATGAGCTATTCGAGCATACAAAACAGAATGTTTATTTGAAGGTTTAGAGTTTGGCACATACAAATTTACTTGGAACGGCAGGTAGATACCGCATATAGGAAGGTATAGTGGACTCATCTGGAATAACTTTGGGGTTTAAGGATTTGGATGCACAAGCAGTATTCCCGCTTAGTACAGGTGAAGGCTAGCAAAAGACTGGGAAGCGACCAACTAGAGAGCGACAACAGCCATGTACATGCATTAAAATTAATAAACATTGGATGCAAGCATGAGTAGGATATAATCCACCATGAACATAAATATCATGAAGGCTATGTTGATTTTGTTTCAACCACATGTGTGAACATGTGCCAAGTCAAGTCACTTAAATCATTCAAAGGAGGATACCGCCCCATCATACCGCATCATAATCATCTCAATAGCATGTTGGCATACAAGGTAAATCATTATAACTCATAGTTAATCAAGCATGGCACAAGCAACTATGATCTCTAATTGTCATTGCAAACATGTTTATTCATAATAAGCTGAATCAAGAACGAGGGACTCATCATATTTACAAAAACAAAAGAGGTCGAGTTCATACCATCTTTTCTTATCTCAGTCAGTCCATCATATATCATCATAATTGCCTTTCACTTGCATGAGCGAATGGTGTGAATAATAATAAGAGTGCACGTGCATTGGACTAAGCTGGAATCTGCGAGCATTCAATAAACAGGAGAAGACAAGGCAATATGGGCTCTTTGGTTAATTCAACAATAATGCATATAAGAGCCACTTCAACAATTTAATTATGGTCTTCTCCTACTGACCCCCAAATAAAAGAAATAAAACTATTTACACGGGAAAGCTCCCAACAAGCAAAAGAAGAACGGGAAATATTTTTGGGTTTTATTTTTAGTTATTACTACTACAGCAGAAAAATAAACTACTACTATTTTTTGGATTTTTTCTTAAGGTTTATTAAACACACAAGAAGAAAGCAGGAAAAAGAAAATAAACTAGCATGGATATTACAGTGAAAAAGTATGAGCACCGACATCTAGCAATGAGTGTGTGTGAACATAAATGTAATGTCGGTGAGAAATATGTACTCCCCCAAGCTTAGGCTTTTGGACTAAGTTGGTCTATGGCCACGGCTGGCCTGACGGATATCCATAATAATAGTTGTTGGGGTCGTACTGTGATGAGGAGGAATAGTTGGGATCATACTGATGTGGAGCGGTTATCGCCTGCTGAGCTGCAGCATGGAGTCGAGCTGTCTCTGCTCTCCTCTCATACTCTTCTACCTCCTCTCTGGTAATAACATATCTTCCTTTTGTCTACGAATCAAAGAAGGCAGGAGCAGGGAGAGTAATATGGAAAACACGTCGTTTATCAAAAATTAAGCAATATAAGAGAGGTGATTCAGGCCTCTCGACAAACTGGTGCGAAGCCATAGAGTTATAATCTAAATATGCAGGAGGCAACTCCATATCACCCTCATGAATGTCTATCTCAAGAAAATGAGCTAAGCGGGTTGCATATATTCCTCCAAAGAAATCTCCATTATGCCTATTATGATGCAACCTACGAGCTACAATGGCTCCCATATGATAAGATTGGTCTCCTAACACAGCACTCCTAAGAATGCTAAGATCAGGGACACACATGTGACATGCTTCATCCTTAGCATTTATGCATCTACCGATGAAAAGAGCAAAATAATGTATAGCAGGAAAGTGAATGCTCCCTATGGTAGCCTGCGTTATATCTCTAGATTCCCCCACAGTTATACTAGCAAGAAAGTTTCTAAATTCAGATTTAGGGGGATCCCTAACACTAACCCATGATGGAAGTTCACAAGCAGAAGTGAAATCCTCTAAGTCCATGGTATAAGATTTGTCAAAGAGATCAAACATGACTGAAGGAGAATTACGCGAAGATGAATACTCAAACCTCCTCACAAATGAACTTGTGAGATCATGATACTGGGGGCATTTGTTAGCCTCAAAATCCTCAAGACCGGCATTGTGCAAATATGCTTTGAATTCTTCTTTAATTCCCGCACGGTCCATAAAATTTTCTGACGGCCATTCACAAGGCCCTACTGGAGCGTCTCTTGGTGGATCCTCGTCAGCATCCCGCATAGCAATCCTGGGTCCTTGCTTCTTAGAGGAACCACCTTGGAACATCTTCCTAAGCATATTGTTTTTCTCTAAAAAATTCTGAAATTTTTAGTAACTTCAAACAAATGTGAACCAACTTCAATAAAACTGATAGAAACTACTCCTACAAGTGCCTAGACCCTATATCAAGCATTAGAACTACTTGGAACCATATAAATTTGACATGCAAGCTCAGGAACATGGTCACCTATGCAGCACAAATTTGCAAAGAATAAAGCACTAGAACAAAAACTAATTGAACCAATGGAGGAGTCACATACCAAGGAACAATCTCCCCAAGCAGTTTTGCGAGAGGTGCTTTGAGCAAGGAGATCGAAAATCGTAGCAAAAGTGGTTGGAACTCGTGCTTGAGTTCATTTTTCGGGTTTGTGTGAGATAGAGGAAGAAGATGGGTGCTGGGATAAGTGGAGGAGGGCCACCGTGGGCCCACGAGATAGGGGGCGCGCCCTATAGGGGGGGGGCGCCCACCATCCTCGTGGCCAGGTGGCAGCTCCTCCCGCGGTAATTTTTGCACAGTTAATCCTCAAATATTCGAGGAAAAATCATATTAAATTGGCATGGCATTCTGAGGACTTTTATTTTCGGGATATTTTTATATTGCACGGATAAGTCAGGAAACAGACAGAAAAATATTATTTTTACTTTATTTCTACTAATTAACAGAAAATATAGAGAGGGTACAGAAGTTTGTGCTTCTAATTTCATCCATCTCATGCTCATCAAAAGGAATCCACTAACAAGGTTGATCAAGTCTTGTTAACAAACTCATTCCGATAATCATGAAACTGGAGAAATTTCGAATAACACTAAGTTACCTCAACGGGGATATGCACATCCCCTATAATAAGAATATCATATTTCTTTTTGACAGTAGGAAGAGGAAATTCGAAACCTCCAAATATAATCGATGGAATTTTTCCAATAGAGTTGATACTATGAACTTGAGGTTGTTTCCTCGGAAAGTGTACCATATGCTCATTACCATTAACATGAAAAGTGACATTGCCTTTGTTGCAATCAATAACAGCCCCTGCAGTATTAAGAAAAGGTCTTCCAAGAATAATAGACATACTATCATCCTCGGGAATATCAAGTATAACAAAGTCAGTTAGAATAGTAACGTTTGCAACCACAACAGGCACATCCTCACAAATACCGACAGGTATAGCAGTTGATTTATCAGCCATTTGCAAAGATATTTCAGTAGGTGTCAGCTTATTCAAGTCAAGTCTATGATATAAAGAGAGAGGCATAACACTAACACCGGCTCCAAGATCACATAAAGCAGTTTTAATATAATTTCTTTTAATGGAGAAAGGTATAGTAGGTACTCCGGGGTCTCCAAGTTTCTTTGGTATTCCACCCTTAAAAGTATAATTAGCAAGCATGGTGGAAATCTCAGCTTCCAGTATCTTTCTTTTATTAGTAATGATATCTTTCATATATTTAGCATAAGGATTTGTTTTAAGCACATCAATTAATCACATACGCAAAAAGATAGGCCTAATCATTTCAGCAAAGCGCTCAAAATCCTCATCATCCTTTTTCTTGGATGGTTTCGGAGGAAAAGGCATGGGTTTCTGAACCCAAGGTTCCCTTTCTTTACCATGTTTCCTAGCAACAAAGTCTCTTTTATCATAATGTTGATTCTTTGATTGTGGGTTATCAAGATCAACAGCAGGTTCAATTTCTACATCATTGTCATTACTAGGTTGAGCATCATCATGAACATCAGCATTAATATTTTATTAGGTTCAGGCTCATTACCAGATTGTGTTTCAGCATCAGACATAGATATATCATTTGGATTATCAAGTGGTTCAGCAATAGGTTCACTAGAAGTTTGCACAGTTCTATCATTTTTCTTCTTCTTCTTTTTAGAAGAACTAGGAACATCAATATTATTTCTTTAAGAATCTTGCTCGATTCTCTTAGGGTGTCCTTCAGGATACAAAGGTTCCTGAGTCATTCTACCAGTTCTAGTAGCCACTCTAACAACATAATCATTTTTCTTACTATTCATTTCATCATGCACTTCTTTTTGAGCCTTAAGTACTTGTTCTACTTGAGTAGTAACCATAGAAGCATGTTTGCCAACAAGTTTAAGTTCACCTTTAATATCAGCCATATAATCACCCAACCATCTAATCATATAAGCATTTTCTTTTAATTGTCTACCAAAATAAGCATTGAAGTCGTCTTGCTTAAACATAAAGTTATCAAACTCATCCAAGCACTGACTAGCAATTTTAGTAGGAGGGACTTCAGTTTTATCATATCTATAGAGAGAATTTACCTTTACTACCTGTGTCGGGATATCGGGATCAGGAGGTTCTTCAGTAAATAAAGAATTGAGATTATCTGTTTCTTCAACAAGCGGTATATTAAGACCATGTATTTCTTCAATAGGAGGTAAATTCTTAACGTCTTCAGCTTTAATACCTTTTTCTTTCAGAGATTTCTTTGCCTCTTGCATATCTTCGGGACTGAGAAATAGAATACCTCTCTTCTTCGGAGTTGGTTTAAGAATAGGCTCAGTAATTGGAGCGGGAGCTGGCTCAGGAGCTGGCTCAGGAGCTGCCCAATTATTTTCATTTGTCAACATATTATTCAATAGAATTTCAGCTTCATCCGGTGTTCTTTCCCTGAAAAGAGAACCAACACAACTATCCAGGTAATCTCTGGAAGCATCGGTTTGTCCATTATAAAAGATATCAAGTATTTCAGGTTTCTTAAGAGGATGATCAGGCAAAGCATTAAGTAACTTGAGAAGCCTCCCCCAAGCTTGTGGGAGACTCTCTTCTTTAATTTGCACAAAGTTGTATATTTCCCTCAAAGCAGCTTTTTCCTTATGAGCAGTGAATATTTAGCAGAGAAGTAATAAATCATATCCTGGGGACTACACACACAACTAGGATCAAGAGAATTAAACCATGTCTTAGCATCACCCTTTAATGAGAACGGAAATATTTTGAGTAAATAGAGGTAACGTGATCTCTCATCATTAGTGAACAGGGCAGCTATATCATTTAACTTAGTAAGATGTGCCACAACAGTTTCAGATTCATAGCCATAAAACGGATTAGATTCAACCAAAGTAATTATATCAGGATCAACAGAGAATTCATAATCCTTATCAGGAACACATATAGGTGAAGTAGCAAAAGTAGGGTCGGGTTTCATTTTATCTCTAAGTGATTCTTTGTTCCATTTAATTAATAACCACTTAAGCTCATATCTATCCTTGCAAGCGAAAATAGCGGCAGAAGATTCCCTATCAAAAAGATAACCTTCAGGAATAACAGGCATGTTTTCATCATCACTATCATCATCGTATTCAGATTCAATAATTTATTTTTCTCTAGCCCTAGCAATTTGTTCATCAAGAAATTCACTAAGGGGCACAGTAGTATCAGGCATAGAAGCAGTTTCATCATAAGTATTATGCATAGCAGAAGTGGCACCATCAATAACATGCGACATATCAGAACGAATAGCAGAAGCAGGTGTAGGCGTCACAAACTTACTCATAACAGAAGGTGAATCAAGTGCAGAGCTAGATGGCAGTTCCTTACCTCCCCTCATAGTTGAGGGATAGATCTTGGTTTTTGGATCTCTCAAGTTCTTCATAGTGTCCAGCAGATATACATCCCAAGTGACTCAAAGAATAGAGCTATGCTCCCCGGCAACGGTGCCAGAAAAAGGTCTTGATAACCCACAAGTATAGGGCATCCCAACAGCTTTCGAGGGTAGAGTATTCAACCAAAATTTATTGATTCGACACAAGGGGAGCCAAAGAATATTCTCAAGTATTAGCAGCTGAGTTGTCAATTCAACCACACCTGGAAACTTAGTATCTGCAGCAAAGTGTTTAGTAGAAAAGTAATATGATAGTGGTGGTAGCGGCAACAAAAGTAAACACAGCAAAAGTAATGTTTTTGGTATTTTGTAGTGATTGTAATAGTAGCAACGGGAAAGTAAATAAGCGAGAACCAGTATATGGAAAACTTGTAGGCACCGGATCAGTGATGGATAATTATGTCGGATACGGTTCATCATGTAACAGTCATAACATAGGGTGACACAAAACTAGCTCCAATTGGTCAATGTAATGTAGGCATGTATTCCGTATATAGTCACACGTGCTTATGGAAAAGAACTTGCATGACATCTTTTGTCCTACCCTCCCGTGGCCGCGGGGTTCTATTGGAAACTTAGGGATATTAAGGCCTCCTTTTAATAGAGAACCAAAACAAAGCATTAGCACATAGTGAATACATGAACTCCTCAAACTATGGTCATCACCGGGAGTGGTCCTGATTATTGTCACTTCGGGGTTGCCGGATCATAACACATAGTAGGTGACTATAGACTTGCAAGATAGGATCAAGAACTCACATATATTCATGAAAACATAATAGGTTCAGATCTAAAATCATGGCACTCGGGCCCTAGTGACAAGCATTAAGCATAGCGAAGTCAGAGCAACATCAATCTCAGAACATAATGGATACTAGGGATCAAACCCTAACAAAACTAACTCGATTACATGATAAATCTCATCCGTCCAGCAAGCCTACGATGGAATTACTCGCGCACGGCGGTGAGCATCATGAAATTGGTGATGGAGGATGGTTGATGATGACGACGACGACGAATCCCCCTCTCTGGAGCCCCGAACGGACTCCAGATCAGCCCTCCCGAGAGGTTTTAGGGCTTGGCGGCGGCTCCGTATCGTAAAACGCAATGATTTCTTCTCTCTGTTTTTTTCTCATCGAAACTCAATATATGGAGGTGGAGTTGGAGTCGGAGACGCAACAGGGGGCCCACGAGGTAGGGGGCGCGCCCTAGGGGGGGCGCCCCCACCCTCATGGAAAGGGTGTGGGCCCCCTGGTATTCATCTTTGGCGAGGATTTTTTATTATTTTTTCTAAGACCTCCTGTGGAGTTTCAGGTCATTCCGAGAATATTTGGTTTCTGCACATAAAACAACATCATGGTAATTCTGCTGAAAACAGCGTCAGTCCGGGTAGTTCCATTCAAATCATACAAGTTAGAGTCCAAAACAAGGGCAAAAGTGTTTGGAAAAGTAGATACGACGGAGACGTATCAGTGCTAAAGAAGCAAGCGCAAGCACGGAGTCCGGAGGCATCAAGCAAGGGTTTTCGTATCGGTGAAATGAGACCAAGACCAGCAGGACAGCAGGATGGAGGTCACCATGGAGCCGAAGATGGCGTCATCACCCGAGCCTTTGACAGGCGAAGACCATCTTTTGTCAGGATAGCTTGTACTAGTTGTCCCCCTTCAAATTGGCCGTTGTGGGATCCCTTCCCGCCTAATATTTGGGAAGAGGACCCGGGCCTCTATAAATAGGGCTAGCCACCATCGTAGCCAGGCATCGGCTCATCGAGGGACGGAGAGAGATCCTCGGCCGCATCAACTCACCAAGCACAAGATCACCTCTCCTCAGGAGGCTGTTCTTCCCTTGTAACTATTCATCCTCAGCCCAAGAGGCAATCCACCACACCACACTGGAGTAGGGTATTACACCACATCGGTGGCCCGAACTAGTATAAATCTTGTGTCCCTTTGTTCTGCGAGTTCGACGCGCTGAGGCTTGAGATCGCGGTGAGGGTGAGAGCTTGGGGGAGGAGAGATCTTCGTGCGCACCCCAGTGTTCGAACCTCAAGGGTTTTGCCGGAACCCGAAATCCGACATTTGGCGTGCCAGGTAGGGGTGCGCTGAAGCTTTCCTTCCGTTGATCCATGTTCCATCACTCCACCGCATCCATGTCGGATGCGCGTCGAGCCCGTGACGGGCCGCCCTCGCTTCCCGTGTCGCTCAGACCGCCCCTATCGGCGGGCCTCCCCGTCGTCCTCCATCTCATGTTGCCAACGCCTCTACCGGCCCGGCAGCAAACGAGCAGCAAGTGTCCTCGCTGCACCCCTCCGTGCGGCGGGACGGCTGCACTGCCACCCCATCGCTGACTCCAACCAGCTCATCATCTCACGCTCGCCGCACACCCACGGACGCGCAGGCTGCGCTGCTCATGGCACGCGAGCTCTTGTGTTACCGCCCGGTCGACGACCTCTACGAAGACTGGTTGGACCGCATCGCCGAGCTTGTCAGTGCCGCGGGAGGCTCTCCTGCACCATCTGTCTCGCTGCCTCACCCACCTCCAGCCGCGGGCAATGTGGCTCACGGAGCGCCTCCGCCGCCTCTGCATCAAGACGGCGCCATTGCGCCGAGACGCGCAGCTCACGGAGCGCCACCACCACCTCTGCGTCAAGACGGTGTCCTCGCCCCAAGACGCGCGGTCCCGCGGCGTGATCCACCATGCTGTGTGCCCGCGCACGAAGAAGGAAGCTACCAAGAGGATCCTCGGCTGCAAGAAAATGCTCTAGAGCTCCTAGCACCGTCGCGACAAGACCGTGTGCCGCCTGCGGCGGCGGCGCGTGATATCAAGGCTAGGCCCCGCATCAGCAAAGGGCCTCGGTGGCCACGGCAGGATGTCGCGCCTTCACTCCTGAGCTGCGTAGCATCGTCTGGACAGGCAAGTTCAAGCTGGATCTTCCTCCTCGCTACAGCTGCACCCCCGACCCTGCGGAATTCCTGCACCTCTACAAACTGAGCATCGAGGTGGCCAGCAACGACGAAAAAGTCATGGCAAACTAGTTTCCCATGGCTCTCAAGGATGGCGCTCGCTCGTGGCTCCTGAACCTGCCTCCAGGCTCGATCTCCTCCTGGGATGTGATGCGTGACCACTTCGTCGCCAACTTCCAGGGCACTCGTGACCGCCCTCCGGCCGTGGGTGACCTGCGCCGCATCAAGCAACAGCCGGGAGAGACCCTGGAGAAGTACATCCATCGCTTCAACACCGTGCATCTCAAGATCCCCAAGGTGATGGATGAGGCCATCATCTCAGCGTTTTCCGATGGCGTCTGCGACATCAAGATGAAGAAGGAGCTCACCACCCATGAGGAGCTATGCACGACCCTGGAGTTGTTCAACATAGAGACCAAGTGCGTGAGGGCTGAGGAGGGGCGTCTCTTCCTCCTCGAGCTCCCCGCTGCTGATCCAGAGGAAAAGAAGGCCAAGGTGAAGGAGGTGAAGCACAAGGGATTGGTCGTACTCATAGCAGAGCCAGACATAAAGCGCGGCCGGGACCTCCCCGAGTCATCCAAGGGTGGTCGTCCATTCTGCGCCTTCCACAATGTGCGCAGCAACAACACCAAAGATTGTCAAGAGCTCAGGGCCATTCGAGATGGACGCTTCGGTCGACGACGACCGAGGCTATGGCCAAGGAGGAGGACGAGGAGGAGGACGCTAGGACGACCGCGGCCCCCGTCAGGAGTGGTGCGACCAGCCTCGTGAGGATCGCTGGCAGGACCAGCCTCGTGAGGACCGTCCTCAGGGAAATCATGGTCTCCCTCCACTGCCGCCACCACCAAGGAGGAACGACGACCACCATCAGGACGGGGGGGCTGGGGGCTTCTAGGAGCCGCGCGGCATCGCTTGCATCTTGGGTGGTGCTCAGGCCCCGGCTTCCCACCACATCTTCAAGCAATTCTCTCGCGAGGTCAATGTAGCCCTCCCCAAGCTCAAGGCCACGCGCCCGCTCAGATGGTCCGAGTACGCCATTACCTTCAGCTCGGCGGACCAGCTCAAATGCGCGGCGACTGCCGGCGTCCTCCTGACGCTCTTCACCTGTCATCATCAATGTCGAAGTCACCAAGACCCTCATCGATGGTGGTGCAGGGCTCAGTGTCCTATCCTTCAAGACATTCGATAGCCTCCAAGTGCCATACGATCAGCTTCAGCCCACCAAGCCTTTCTCAGGAGTGACCGATGGCTCCACCACCCCGATAGGGCAAGTTCGTCTCCCAGTTACCTTCGGTCAGCATGACAACTACCACACCGAGCTCATCGACTTCGACGTCGCCCACATCCGTCTGTCGTACAATGCCATCCTCGGGTACCCAGCATTAGCCAAATTCATGGCAGTGACCCACCATGGCTACAACGTCCTCAAGATGCCGGGAAGCGGTGGAATCTTCACAGTCCCCTACGAAGAAAGAGATACAGTGTGCTCCCTCGAGCGTACCTTCCAAGCTGCAGCAACTGAAGACCCTGGCAGTGAGGGCACACAGTACCCTCCTGAGGGCATCCCCAAGAAGAATAAGTAGCTACTCCACACTGGTCCTCAGGGGGGCGGTGCCTCTAGTGGTGCCACCTCAGGATCGGCGCCCGCACCTGGGGCGCCTCCCTCCCTCGCATAGGAAGGCGCGCCTGACGCCCTCCTTGGGCAGGGCTCGGGGGCTCTCTTCTAGAGGGCCTCGGACCTGGCCAACATCACGAGGGAGGCACTCGGGCACCGCGTGGAGGCGTGCTTCACAGCACATTTCCCTCAAGAGGGCACCGGGCGAGGAGCGCCCGACGCTCAGGAGTTTATCATCAATGCCACCCAAGAACTTCAGGAAGCAAGGGCGATATGGGGCGACCGCCGCCCACCTGGTGTAGCTCCCCACCCGGGCGAGGGTGGTGAGCTGCGCATCTGCATCGACATCCCAGGACTCAACAGGCCCGCACCTCAGGAGCGCTTCTGGCCTTCGCGTGCTGGCCGGTGTGAGGGTCCACCTCACAGCTATGTCCGCAGGCCGTTCGGCCTGCCAAGCGTAGCATCCGCCTTCCAGCGCATTCTATGGAGCATACTGGCGACCCAGGAGGCCAAGCATCATGCGGTCCTGGCGGAGATGGAGACGGTCCTCAGGTGGTCACCAGAGCCCCCAGAGCCTCCCGAGGCTCAGGGTCTCGACGGCTCATGAGGCACGACTTTTCAGCTACCCCAACACTCCTTCAACGATGAAATCAGGTGACATTTTCCAAGTTCATTCAGCTGGGAGCGCCCCCCGGGCTGCACCATTCCCAGGTCGCATGGGCCTATCCCTATGGCATGTATCCTTATTACGCCCTTAAGCTCACTTTGCTGGGGGCGCCCCTCGGGCTGCATCATCCTCAGGCTGCTTGGGTCCATCCCAGAGGCATGTATCATTCTCGCATCTATCTAAGCTATTTGGTTCCCATGCATAAGTTATTTATAGTCATCACCTGCTTGATTGCCACCCACCACGGGAGCCGCGCACCGATCGTCTTTCCTCAGGATCCTTCACATAAGAAGGCTCGGCACGGCGTCTGTGCTTGGGTCCGTCCATGCAGCATCGATAAATCCAACGGCTGAGCTCTGTCTGGCGGGCCGGCCCCATTCACGTCACCTCTTGGGATCGTTGGTGCTTGGCCTTCTCATGTGATAACCTCGGGAGATTCGTTCGGCGTAGGTTGCCTAACCACCTCGCAGGACCACCGCAGTCAACAAGAACCAACACCAGGTGCAACCCGCCTTGAGGTAGGGACTCGTGAGTCCCGCGCTGGCTCACGAGTGCACAGACACACCTCGTCTAGCCCTGCCGTGCAAGCCACGTGTCAGGGCGGGGCTGTACATGCCCCAGGGGCTCCACTCAGAGGGAGCCCTCACCCACGCACTAGTGGAAGCACCATGCTCCGCGCTGGCAGTCGACACTGCCGAGGAGTGGCTATGCTCATGCAAGTGCGGAAGCACTATGCTCCGTGCTGGTGATAAACAACTGAGGGCGGCCTCATGGCCGTATCAACCTCAGGGAGCCTCTGAGCTCAGTGTCTGGCCTCATCGCAACGCCTCCTCTCAGGAGAGTCGCGCGAGGGGGCTGCGCTCGGGTCACGCCAAGCATACGCCACCCTGCCAGGTCCCTCGGACCTGGTCGTCGCGCGCCCTCCCAAGCGGAGCCAAGGTATGAAGGTCGTTTAAATGTCAAGGGGGACTCCTGAGCATCGCGACTGAGGAGCCTAACTAGACACGTAGCCCCTCACTCCTTGGTTCGTCCTGGTGATTCAGACGGTCCAATGGCGGCTAAGGTATGCGCGGGGTCGGGCCCTACTGACGTAGAACGCTAGGCCTACTCCCGCATCTCCTTTCTATAAGTTGTTTGCGCGTCAAGGGGGACTCCTGAGCATCACGACTCAGGAGCCTAACTAGCCACGTAGCCTCTCACTCCTTGGTCCGTCCTGGTGATCCAGACGGTCCAATGGCGGCTAAGGTATGCGCGGGGTCGGGCCCTGCCGACGTAGAACGTAAAGCAAATAGGAAGGAAATCACAAAATGTCAAGCAAATATTACAAGACATATTGTTCTTCCGATACCAAACACAAGTTTAAACGCCTCCATGAGGCATGGTGCATATCGCAGGAGCTAAGCAAGAAAGGAGCCGCCAGCAGGTCATCTCATCATCCCCGGACGCTGTCGTCGCCCGCAAGGGATGCTTCTCCCACAGCGGCATTGCCCGCACCTGCACCACCCGCCGGAGTTGCAGGACCAGCAGCACCGCCAGTTGAGGGCGCGGGATCAAAGGCGCGAAACCTCTTCAGCAGGGCCTCCACCTAACCCTTCACGGCTTCGGCAGCAGCTGCAAAGCGCTCGGTGTCCACAGGCTCTAGCAGCTCGTCAAGGTGGGCGGCAGGATCGCGAAGATGGAGGTGGCTGAAGACGCGCATCAGCGTGGCTGAGGAAAGGACGCGAGCTTCTACTTCTGCCAAGGGGCCGATACCGCTCACGACTTCCTCAAGCGCCTCGACCAGATAAGGAAGCAGCTGGGTGGGGCCCTCGGTAGCCAGTGGCTCCTCCAAGCCCTTCTCGTAGAGTGACTGCAGCACTACGCGGGACCTCTCCTCGAGGAGCTTGAAGGCCACGCGGTCTTCGGCCAGGACATGTGCCTTGGCATCCACCTTGGCCTTCTCTGCCTCCACCTTCTGCTCCAGCTTCTCCAGCCGGTTGCGCTTCGCAGCCTGCGCCTCCGCCAACTGCCCAAGCTCGGCGTCGCGACCCCTGACGGCGTCCTCCTGGGCCTTCATCTTCTCCTCCTCCGCCATGCGGCCTCGAGCTTCGTCTGCACACTCACTGCATAGGGTCTTCAGTTCAGCCTCCAGCAACTGGCAGCGATCTTGGGTGGCTCCGGCATCCTTCAGTGCCGCCTCGCGGGCAGCCACAGCTTGGGCGGCGGCCTGCTTATCCTTCTCAGAGTCCACCACCGCATGGCTCAGCGCCGCCCGAATGACCACATTGGAGTAGAGCCAGCCAGAGATCAGCTCTAGGCGCCCGGCCACCAGGCGGCGGTCGGTGCCTTGAAGATCCTCCCGCAGCAATGTCAGTGTAGAAAGAGCGCGCTCCAGGATGTCGGTGGAGGCGGAAGAATACGGGGTCAGCAGAGAAGCGGAGGAAGGAAGAGGCAACACCGTCGCGATGACCTGGGAGGCTGAGGGATCCTGAGCTTTGGGGACCTTAGCAGCCAAGCCAGACGCTGGCGCCTTCGGTGCCAGCGGAGCCTTGGGGGCTGCCTCCTCCAGAGAATGCTCCCCAAGTTTGGCGAGGACGATCGGGCCGGGGAAGCGCGAGCACCACCACTGTCCTTCCCTACGGAGGAGGGTGCGACCGCTGCAGGTGATTTGGCCCTGAGCAGTACCGCTGCGTCCTCCTTCCTCCTCTTCGCCGCGGCGTCGGCCTAGTCAAGCAACAGAAGGTGTCAAGAATTAACAGCAGAAGCAGGAACAAGGCAAGACAAGGATACTTACTAGTCCACCGCGGCGTAGTCCCTCTGCTTCCTGAGCTTGAAGCCTGAGAACCTCCCAGCCAGAGGCACGGGCGCAAGGGCTCTAGGCGCAGAAGAGGGGGCAGCAAGCAAGTTGGAAGCAGCTTCAGGCAGTGACAGAACAGGGGCGTCGTCTCGGCAGACCAACACCGACCTTCCTCTCATCAGAATCTTGATCGATGACTTCCTCCGAGGACTGACCTTGGACCTCGAGGAGCCCCCTGCAGTATGCAGCTCCTCCACTTCCAGGAGGACATCGGCCTCTTTATCATCATCAGGCGGGGTGCGGAGGATGTCGGCCTTGCGCAAGGGGGAGGTCTCCCCCGCCCCTTCATGGGTCGCCTCCGAGTCGTGCTCCTCCTCTCCCTCCTCTTCCTCTTCTCCCTCCTCGCGAGACTCACAGGAAGACACGGTCACCGGAGTTGTCGCCATCGGGATGTTTGTGGGCGCAGGCGGCACGAGCCCACACTCGTCGAAGACAGGCAGAGCGGCGACAACCTTTGCCCCATCCAGACGGCGGTACAAGGGAACAACGCCATCAAGCGGGTACCCTTGGTCATCCCCAACCAAGGAACAAAGAGTCGAGCGCAATTCCTCATTGGAAAGGGGCTCCGAGCGCAAGTGGAGGTCGACTCCAAGCTTCCACAGTGGGCGCGGGCGCGACTGGAGGGGAGCCACATGCTGCGCCCTGAATTCTTGGGCAATCATGGCCCCCGCTAGCTTCACCATTCTCGAGTCGCCGTGCTTCAGGTCGGCGGTCATCCTCTCTAGCACATGCGTCGCCCACGGATCGGTGAGCTTCACGTGAAGCCATCCCTCGTGGGACACAGGCATCTCCGTCAGTAGCACCAGCCGAGGGTGGACGCGCTTGGCGTCCATCAGGACCCACTTGCTCCTGAAGCCCTCGGCCTTCTTCCTGGCCTTCGAGATGGCATTGGTTTTGTTGGCCGCGACGAAGCCAACGCACCCTGATCAGGGTCCCTACTTAAGCCGGAGAAAGAAGAAGTGGCGCAGCAGCACCACTGCCGGCATCACTCCGACGTACGCCTCGCAGTAGAAAGCAAAGGTCGACAGGAGAAGGACGGAGTTGGGATGAAGATGGAGGGCATAGATCTTGTAGTGACTGAGGACGGAGAAGAAGTCAGAGAAGGGGGGAACCAACCTGGTGACGATGCTGCTCGTGAAGAAGGGGTAGAAAGTGCTGCCAGGGGCCTCAGGCTCGGTGGAGCCGACTCGAAGCACAGTCTTCCTCTTCTCGTCGCCCTCCGCCGTCATCAAGTGCGCGGCGGCAAGGTTCTTCTCCAACACGCTCGGCGCTTCAAGCGCGGGTTCATACCAGGATGGCGAAGGAGTAGCCCGGGCTTTCTTGGGTGCCATCAACGGCAAGCTCAAAGGAGGACCTGGGTGGATCTGGAGTCTCTAGGAATGAAGGGCGAGAAAGGGGATCTGGAGCAAGACGAAGGGAAGCAATGAAGGCAAATGCAGCCCACGCCAGCCTTTTGTCAGTCAGGCAGTTGTCGGGGCAGCATGGGGAAGCGGAGACGCCCACGCCCAATCAACCGCCACGCGTCAAACGAGGCCGCGGGCTATTGGGGCCCGCGGCGCTCCGCACTTACCCCTTGGCTTCGCCTCGAAGCCAAGCCCGAGCGCGCCTTGGGCCCAGTGTGGCTCGACCAGCGGCCCTGTACGGCCCATCTTCACTAGCAAACACTCAAGACCCTCACGAGGGGCCAACCCTTGCGAGGTGGACGATGCAAGACCTCCTCGAGGGCGGCCTCACCAGGCTGGCTCGCGAGGGTTGGAGAGATCAACGCAAGGGGCACCTCGCGAGGTTCCTGTGGCGCAAGCCATGACGACCAAGGCCAGGCAGGCACCAGCGTGCGCAGTGTCCTCGTTTCCCCTTTGGTGCTAAAGAAGCAAGCGCGGCGCAGAGCCCCGAGGCATTAAGCAAAGGTTTCCATATCGGTGCAACGAGACCAAGACCAGCAGGACGGCAGGACGGAGGTCACCGTGGAGCCCAAGACGGCGTCATCACCTGAGCCTTTGACAGGCAAAGACCATCTTTTGTCAGTATAGCTTGTACTAGCTATCCCCCTTCAAATTGGTCATTGTGGGATCCCTTCCTGCCTAATATTTGGGAAGAGGACCCGGGCCTCTATAAATAGGGCTAGCCACCATCTTAGCCAGGGATCGACTCATCGAGGGACAGAGAGAGATCCTCGACCGCATCAACTCACCAAGCACAAGAGCACCTCTCCTAAGGAGGCTGTTCTTCCCTTGTAACTGTTCATCCTCAGCCCAAGAGGCAATCCACCACACCACACTGGAGTAGGGTATTACACCACATCGGTGGCCTGAACCAGTATAAATCTTGTGTCCCTTTGTTCTGCGAGTTCGACACATTGATGCTTGAGATCACGGTGAGGGTGAGAGATTGGGGGAGGAGAGATCTTCGTGCGCACACCAGTGTTCGAACCTCAAGGGTTTTGCCAGAACCCGAAATCCGACAACCAATATTTGGGAAGATGCCTGGATCCCAAATTGTGCCACTAGAAAGATTATGACTCCTAAGCGAGGACAATTGTTATCAAAAGTGGTGGATTTGATTGCCCCATTTCAATAATTGGATGAGGACCTGATTAGACAAACTATGTGGCCCATTGACGCACAACCGTTTCTTTCAATCCCAATTTCATAACATAATATGACTGATTTCATTGCCTGGAGTTATACAAAAAAAGGTATGTTCTCGGTACGGTCTGCTTACTCTGTGGAGTGGAACTATCAGTATGGGTGTCAACTAAAACACTCTAATGGAATGGGGCGAACCACACCTAACCCTATATGGTGTCAGATATGGAAGTTATCATGCCCGGCAAAAGTCAAAATTTTCATATGGCGTACGTTACATGGCAGTCTCCCATGCCGGGCAACACTCGCTAGTAGACACATGAAGGTTTCGCCCTTGTGCCCTACTTGCTCTCAGCGTGTAGAAGACAGGAAACACATGCTTTTCTATGTACTAAAGCAAAGGAAGTCTGGAAGAGACTAGGGATGGAGGACATTATTGATAGAGCTTGTGAGGTTGATCGTGCTAGAGAGGCGATATTGGAATACCTTTTACTTCTTCCAGAGCAAGATTTGCGTATTATGGGGTACCAAAATGTACGAGAAACGATGGCTATTTCAGCTTGGTATCGGGAGAGATGGAAATTAGTGCACAAGGAAGTAACTTAGAATGCAGCTCAGATATCAATGGGGATCACAACCCTTACATACAATTTTGTAAATGCATCATCTTCAAAGGCGACCATAAAAAAGGGGGTTGGCTTTGTCCTCCTAAGGGTTTTGTGAAACTCAATGTTGATGCCTCTTTTGACCATGACATGCTGAAGGGTACTGAGGGAGTCCTGGATTAGGGGGTCTCCGGACAGCCGGACTATCTCCATTGGCCGGACTGTTAGACTATGAAGATACAAGATTGAAGACTTCGTCTCATGTCCGGATGGGACTCTACTTGGCATGGAAGGCAAGCTAGGTAATACGTATATGGATATCTCCTCCTTTGTAACCGACCTTGTGTAACCCTAACCCTCTCCGGTGTCTATATAAACCGAAGGGTTTTAGTCCGTAGGACAAGAACAATCATACCATAGGCTAGCTTCTAGGGTTTAGCGTCTCTGATCTCGTGGTAGATCTACTCTTGTACTACCATATCATCAATATTAATCAAGCAGGACGTAGGGTTTTACCTCCATCAAGAGGGCTCGAACCTGGGTAAAACTTCGTGTCCCCTGCCTCCTGTTACCATCCGGCCTAGACGCACAGTTCGGGACCCCCTACCCGAGATCCGCCGGTTTTGACACCTACATTGGTGCTTTCATTGAGAGTTCCTCTGTGTCATCGCCGTTAGGCTTGATGGCTCCTACTATCATCGATAGCGATGCGGTCCAGGGTGAGACTTTTCTCCCCGGACAGATCTTCGTATTCGGCGGCTTTGCACTGCGGGCTAATTCGCTTGGCCATCTGGAGCAGATTGAAAGCTACGCCCCTGGCCATCAGGTCAGATTTGGAAGTTTGAACTATACGGCCGACATCCTGGAGACTTGATCTTCGATGGATTCAAGCCACAGCCGGGCGCGCCGCACTGTCGCGATGGGTATGACCTAGCGCTGCCGCCGAATAGTACCCCAGAGGTCGCGCCCGCATCAGCTCCGACCCTTAGCTCGGAGCCAACTGCGCCAATCGAGGACGGGTTGTTAGACACCGCCTCAGGGGTTGTAGTCTCAACGGCGATCGAGCCAAACACTAGCATAATCCTCTGCGCAGCCCGTGACTCCAAGGTGCCGGACTCTCTTTCTGACTCCGAACCGCCCGCGCCCCTGCCAATCGAATCCAATTGGGCGCTGATCATGGAATTCACCGCCGCGGATATCTTTCAGCACTCGCCCTTCGGCGACATTCTGAATTCACTAAGATCTCTCTCTTTGTCAGGAGAGCCCTGGCCAGATTATGGCCAACAGGATTGGGATGCGGACGACGAAGAAATTCGATGCCCACCCACCACCCACTTCGTAGCCACTGTCGATGATTTAACCAACATGCTCGACTTCGACTCCGAAGACATCGACGGTATGGACGATGATGTAGGAGACGAACATGAACCAGCTCCTATAGGGCACTGGAAAGCCACCTCGTCATATGACATATACATGGTGGATACACCCAACGAAGGCAATGGCGACGAGATAGTGGAGGATGGCCCCTCCAAGAAGCGACCCAAGCGCCAGCGTCAGTGGCACCTCTCTAAGTCCCGCCAAAGCAAAAGTGGTGATACCGGCATAGGAGATAATAATACTCTGGATAGTGCCGAAGACAACAACAATCCCCTCCATCAAGATTTAGAGTAGGAGGATGAAGGAGCCAGCTCTCCTGAGAGAGCGGCAGATGGAGAGGAGGAGGATGACAATTACATCCCCCCTCCGAAGACGAGGCAAGCCTCAGCGACGATGAATTTGCCGTCCCAGAGGATCTCGTCAAACAAGAGCGCTTCAAGCGCCGGCTTATGGCCACGGCAAATAGCCTGAAGAAAAAGCAGCAGCAGCTTCAAGCCGATCAAGATCTGCTAGCTGACAAATGGACTGAAGTCCTCGCGGCCGAGGAATATAAACTCGAGCGCCCCTCCAAGAGTTACCCAAGGCGCAGGTTAGTACCCCGACTGGAGGAAGAAGCATATGATACGGCGGATCAGCCACCTCGTGGCCGCGATAGAGAGGCATTCTAGCCAAAAGCTCAGCCTCCACCCCAACGACATTCAAATAAAAAGGCATGGGGAGATACGCCAGACCTGCGAGACATATTGGAGGACAAGGAAAAGCATTCAAGATTGATCTATGGATCACGAGGGCGCACCACTCTGCGAGACGACAAACGTCACGCCGGATACAGTAAAAGCAAATCCGGCCGGGCCGAAAACAGCGGGCAAGACCCATTCGAGCTGCGTCGAGATATAACCCAATACCGAGGCGCCACACACCCATTATGCTTCAAAGACGAAGTAATGGAACATCAATTCCCAGAAGGTTTCAAACCTGTAAACATTGAATCATACGATGGCACAACAGATCCCGCAGTATGGATTAAGTACTTCCTCCTCCACATCCACATGGCCCGCGGTGATGACTTACACGCCATCAAATACCTCCCACGAAAGCTCAAAGGACCAGCGCGGCATTGGCTTAACAGCTTGCCAGCGGACTCCATTAGCTGTTGGGAAGATCTGGAAGCCGCATTCCTCGACAACTTTCAGGGCACCTATGTGCGACCACCAGACACCAATGACTTAAGCCACATAATTCAGCAGCCAGAAGAGTCGGCCAGGCAATTCTGGACTCGGTTCCTTACAAAGAAAAATCAAATCGTCGACTGTCCGGATGCGGAGGCCTTAGCGGCTTTGAAGCACAACATCTGAGATGAGTGGCTAGCCCGGCACCTTGGTCAGGAAAAGCCGAAATCTATGGCAGCTCTCACGACGCTCATGACCCGCTTTTGTGCGGGAGAAGACAGCTGGCTGGCTCGCAGTAATAACATATCAAAGGACCATGGTACCTCAGATACCAAGGACGACAATAGCAGGTCACGTCGCAACAAGCATAAGCACCGCATTAACAGCGAAAATACTGAGGATACGGCAGTCAATGCTGGATTCAAAGGCTCTAAACCCGGTCAGCGAAAAAAGCCATTCAAACAAAGTACGCCGGGCCCGTCCAGCTTGGACCGTATACTCGATCGCTCGTGTCAAATACATGGCACCCCAGACAAGCCAGCCAATCACACCAACAGGGATTGTTGGGTGTTCAAGCAGGCCGGCAAGTTAATTACCGAAAACAAGGACAAGGGGCCGCATAGTGATGACGAAGAGGAGCCCCGGCAGCCGCACACTTGAGGACAGAAGAGGTTTCCCCCGCAAGTGCGGACGGTGAACATGATATACGCAACCCACATCCCCAAGAGGGAGCGGAAGCATGCTATCAGGGACATATATGCGTTGGAGCCAGTCGCCCCAAAGTTCAACCCTTGGTCCTCCTGTCCGATCACCTTCAATCGCAGGGACCACCCCACTAGTATCCGTCATGGCGGATTCGCCGCACTGGTCCTAGACCCAATAATCGACGGATTTCACCTCACTTGAGTCCTTATGGACGGCAGCAGCCTGAACCTGCTTTATCAGGACACAGTGCGCAAAATGGATATAGACCCCTCAAGGATCAAACCCACAAAAACGACCTTTAAGGGCGTCATTCGAGGTGTAAAAGCCCATTGCACAGGCTCAATTACACTGGAACTGGTCTTCGGATCCCCGGATAACTTCCGAAGCGAAGTGTTAATCTCTGATATAGTCCCTTTCCGTAGTGGTTATCACGTGCTGCTCGGGCGAACCGCATTTGCTAGATTCAATGCGGTACCGCATTATGCATACCTCAAGCTCAAGATGCTAGGACCTCGCGGAGTTATTACAGTCAATGGAAACACAGAGCGCTCTCTCCGAACTGAGGAGCACACCGCAGCCCTCGCAGCAGAAGCGCAAAGCAGCCTCTCAAGGCAATCAACCAGTTCGGCGCTTCAAAGCCCGGACACCTTCAAACGCGCTCGGGGCAATCGGCAAATAGACCGCCTGGCGCGATCTGAGCTCGCATAGCAATGCGGCGGCCACCCCAATCCCAACCCAACAGCGATATTCGTACCGCGCGTACATAATTACGCATTAAAAATACCATGGGCACAGGTGGGGAGGGGGCAGAACTGCGGCATGCCCCAAAACGCGGCCTAAACTGCACTAGGGGCTTCCCATTTGGTTATTTTTCTTTTTCTTTCAGGACCTTAATCTCTGGAAACACTGTCCGGCAGCACTGTTGCCGAACACATGATGCAACAACCAAGGAGGCAGACATCTACGTTATACCACGGAATTCCCAGGTTGATTACAGTAACGAGTGAAATATTCAATTCAATATCATTCCTCAGCTTGCCCTTGGAAGGGACATAGTCCTACTCTTTGCTTATCACACTATCTGTATCACTCTGCCTTAACACAATTTTTTAATAAACAATGCATGACATTACGATATTATTGCATTCTTGTTATATATATATATATATATACACATAAACACTATTCTGATCACGGGATCAGAATGATATTCTGATCACAACATGAACTTCCCGAGTAACGCGCCTGACCTTCCCCGAGTACTAGGTTGAACTTCAGCTAAAAGGTGTCCAAATGGGGATTGCGATATACCGTTGGATAGCTATGGACATCAGTATCATGACCGAAGTTAAAGTTTTGGCAAAATGTAAGCGGTTTAAGAGCAGTTTTGAAAACCGTTTTTTCTTCATACAAAAAACGTGAATCGTATTTTCGATCGCATTTTTAAACTGTTTATCGGAATGAGGCAAATAATATGGCGTTGGAAAGCTGCTGCAAAACTGCCCCTTCCACATGTTGAAAGTTTTCTCTAATTCCCTACGGTTAAAGAGTAATTCGGAAAATCGTAAAATTTCGTAAACCGAACACCCGAGTTCGTATTTTTCACGCCATTTCTAAATGGCTAATCCAATTGAGGCAAATAATATGGCGTAGGAAAGCTTATGAAAATGCGCTACTTTTTTATGTTAAAAGTTTTTTTCTAATTTTGAATGGTTTAAAAGTAATTTAGAAAATGGTACAAGTTCCACCGAGTTCGTATTTTTGAGCTAATTTTTTAACCGTACATCCAAATGTAGCAAATGATATGGCGTTGGAAAGCTTGAAGAAATGCCAAACTTTTTTGTATATATTGTTTCTCCTAATTCGCTACGGTTTTATGTCAGTTTTGAAAATGGTTAAAAACGTATTTTTACCATAATTTCTACAAACTTTATCGGAATGGGGCAAATAATATACCGCTGAAAAGCTACGGAAAATGCGAAACTTTCCCATGTTGATGGTTTTCTCTGATTCCTAGCCGTTTTCAAGTAATTTCGAAAACGGCGGGATCATGCGTTCTGCCTTTATCGCGAAACAGATTCTTCGAAAATGCACTGCGTGAAGAACCTAGACTTCTCGGCGCGTGTACCTGAACTTCACTCTGTTTTTCACGTGATTTTTTTGCACGTAGGTCTCCATCCACTGCTCGTAACTCTCCATCCATTCACCGGAATTGAGCAGGTGATATACGGATGGAAAGCTGCTATAAGCACGCAAGTTTCTCATGTTGATCATCTTTTCATACTCGCGACGATTTTAAATGTTTTTAATCTAAAATTCATTCAGCGTAGTAGTTGAACTTACAACTGTTTTCACGTTGAACTTCTGTGACGTTTTTTTGTTTGTAATTTTCTCATCCATTCGTCCGTGTTACACAAATGATATTGTTTTTGTACAAACCTCTCTCACAATTTTTTTTTCATTTTTTCCGACCGAGGACTTAAACTTACACAAATGATATTCCCGATGTTTTGAAGTTATTAGAAAATGACGAGATCATGATTTCTGCCTTCATCGCGAACGGAAACACACTGCATGAAGTAGTTGAACTTCTCGAGCATGTCTGTTTGAACCTCACTCTGTTTTTGACGTGCTGTTTTTTTGCAGTGCGTGAAGTAGTTGAACTTCTCAGGCATGTCTGTTTGAACCTCAATCTGTTTTTGAACGTGATGTTTTTGCACTATATGAAGTAGTTGAACTTCCGGGGCATGTTTGTTTGAACTTCGCTCTGTTAGAATTTTTTTGTATTTTTCTTATATGAAATACACACCATGTAGTATGTGAACTTCTGGTTGTTATCACTCTGAACTTCTCTCTGGTTTGAGAGAATTATTTCAAAACACAAAAACACATTTTTAATGTATTTTGGACATCTAAATACACGGTGAACCTCTCTCACAACAATTTTTTGAACTTTTCCTCGTAGAGCACTTGAACTTCTAGCAACCTTTTTTCGTTTATGAGTTGTTTTTAAAAGTGCCAAAAATGGCGTTGTGTCTTTTTATTTTTTGAACAGATAAATCCTAGGTTTTGATAAACTCCAAACTTCTCTGTTATTTCAATATGAACTTCACCTTTTTTATATTTCGAGTAAATAATTGTATTCAATTTTTATACAGAAAAAACCGAACATGGAAGTACAAGGTGAAACTCTTTCGCAAGAATTTTTGAACTTCTCCGCACATAGCTCTTGAACTTCTTTTCAACAACTCTGAGTTTTCTATATACTTTGAAATTCTTGCGAAAAAAGCATACCCATAGCACGAGCACATCAAACGCACGCACACTACTGTCTTATAAAAGAAATGGGTGGTGATATACTGTGGGCTTGCCAAGTTTTTCTAAATTGGTTTCATTTTATCTCAAAACGAGGTTTAGTGGTGATTTTCCTTCTCTATTAGTAGTAGCAGGACTTCACAGATTCACCAAATATGCTAGTTACTAGAGAAAAAACCAAATCCTGCAAATCCACGTACACACATGCTTGGAGTAAATGAATCATTTTATCATTTTGTTATAAGGTGGGGCAGAGACTAATTGCAAGACACACTGTCGAACCCGTTTCTATACGTCTTCAGTGGCACTTCAGACCAATCATTCAGACTAATCATCCACATGTCACCTGCAGTCCAATCAGTGTAGATAGTTATGTTCAGTCAACAAAACTGAAGAAGAACAACAAGAAAAACATCAGTTTTTGTCAGGAGAAACACGGGCTCCGACAACCACTACTCAAGGCCGGCAACATCAATCGGACCTCGACCGTGGTGGTCGTCAGAGGATCCAGAGGCCAATATATCTGATGAAAGGGAGGGCCGATTTACTGACCACTAGCAGGGTCAGATGAAAGTGGCGGGGCCAGAGTGCGCCGCATGCCGTGGCTGGCGGGGGAAAGCAGAGGTGATGCGGGAGGGGCCGCCGGAGGCGATGGCGCGTTGGTGACAGAGTAGCTATGGCGGCCCGCTAGCTCATCTTCAGTGAGGAAGGGGAGGGAAGAAGGTCGCGGTGGCCGGTGGAAGAAGTTCATGGCGGCATGTGGAGGAAGGTCGCACGGTGGGATGATCCCGGTGGTTTGTCGCGCCGCAGCAGGATCCCAACGACGGGAGGTGGGTCGATGGCAGTTGCAGTGGCGTGATCCCCATTGTGGGACAGTTCCTGCGACGCGATCCCCGTCATGGGACGGTGGCTGCGCCGCGATCCCAATCGTGGGATAGTGGCAGTGGCGCGATGTGGGGCGATGGACGGTGGCGGCGGCGCGATGTGCGGCGATGGACGATGGCGGCGGCGAGATCCGGGTCGAGGGACGGATCCAGCGCCGGTTGGTAGCGGTGGCGCGTTCTAGGCGGGACAGGGGGGAAGGATGCGCCAGCTGGGGATGGGGACGATTTGCCGGTCGTGGGGGGATCTGGAGCGGCGCCGGTGCAGCTGGTCGCCGACGGGTGGTCGGCCGGGCCACGGTCGCCGGGATTTCGGGAGCCGGGCGGAGGTTGACGAGGGTGGGTGGTCGGATCGGAGTGGAGTGGGGGCGTGGGGTAGTGGGGGCATGGGGTAGTGGGAGCGTGGGTTCGGGAACATGTCCATCGCTCCTTATAAGGGCTGATCGTGATCCAAATAGTTATTCTAATCCCGGGATTAGAATAGTGCTACTCTCTCTCTCTCTCTCTCTCTCTCTATATATATATATATATATATATATATGTTCATTAATGACACCTTGCAACCGTACACTCTAGTACGGCCAATACACCAGGGGCTTACGTACCCCACAATGCGGTGTGAAAAGTCCGAACACTTTCACAAGTGCGGCACCCCGAACTTATAGCATTATATGCATCAGCTTCGAATCATGTCTTTGGTCAAATGTTGGGTTTGCCCAGCTCCTATGTTTTGGTACCTTACGTTCCACTCTATTGGCTAAGGTAGCGCTAGGAGAACTACTGCGATTGTGCCTCGGTTCTGCCGGGCTTAGCGCCTCAGTAGAGAAAGCTAAAACTGACTGTCATGATAAGGCGAGAGACTGGTCGTTGTTCGGCATGGTTTTTCGAGTCCCTAAAGACTTATGCTGCTTAGGGTGAGGGGCCGGCCCTGTCCGGCTTACAGGCGTGTATCGCGCCCTGAATTCGGCCTTCCGAACACCAGGGGCTTTGCCGAAATTTAAAAATATAGAATTCTATGGCTAAGTGAGAGTGATAAAGCATTATTAGTCCGGTTGCCTTGTTCGTTGTGCTGAGCACCTCCCTCGAAGGACCCAGATATGGGAACAAGAGTGCTCAGGTTTATCCTGAACACCCCAGCACTCGTGGCATGGGGGCAGTAGCCGAGGACTAGCCATCTCTCAGACTGGATAAACAGCCAAACAGAAGGTAATATTTTAAATTCAAACAAGCGTTGCATAGCGCATATGAAACATGTTTTCATAAATACAGGATAAAACGAGCGAGTTTACTCAAATATTACATCTTTTGAGCACTCATCCGTGATGAGACGGACACCCGGCAGAACACCCTCATAGTACATCTCGGGGTGGCGGTGCTCCTTGCCCTCTGGCGGCCCCTCCTTGATCAGCTTGACGGCGTCTAGCTTGACCCAATGCAATTTCACACGGGCGAAAGCCCGGCATGCACCTTCAATTAGACAGATCTCTTGATGACCTCCAGCCGCAAGCAGGCATCCACAAGCCGCCTCGCCAGGCTGAAGAAGCTGTTCGGAAGGGCGTCGCCAGGCCATAGCCGGACTATAAAGCCCTTCATGGCCTGATCGGCCGCCTTATGTAGCTCGACCATCTGCTTCAGCTGGTCGCTCATCGGCACCGGATGTTCGGCCTCAGCATACTGAGACCAGAACAACTTCTCCGTCGAGCTTCCGTCCTCGGCGTGGTAAAATTGTGCGGCATCGGACACACTACGGGGCAAATCTGCGAATGCTCCTGAAGAGCTCTGGATCCGGGTAAGTAATCGGTAATTTACTTTTGCATGCTTGCTTTGCATATAGAAAGCCTTACCCGCCGCTATCTTCTTCATTGCGTCGATCTCTTGGAGGGCCTTTTGGGCTTCGGCCTTGGCACTTTTTGCGCTCTCGAGGGCCGCGGCAAGCTCAGACTCCCGCGTCTTGGAGTCAAGCTCCAACGCCTTGTGCTTCGTCACGAGAGCCTGGAGCTCTTGCTGCACCTTGCCCACCCGAGCCTCGTGCTTCTCTCGCTCGGTGCACTCCTGGGCCGCTTTATCTTCGGCCTGGGTTAGCGCTTGCTTCAGGGTCGCCACCTCGGTCGTGGCCCCTGACAAACATACAATGATCCTGTCATTTGGCAATCGCGTCCTTTTTTTATATATATGCATATCTATAGACAGGGTATTACTTACCCTTGTTCTCCTCGAGCTGCCTCTTAGCAAGGCCGAGCTCTTTTTGGGACCCCTCGAGGGCCTGCTTCAGTACGGCGACCTCCGCAGTCAGTGCGGCGGTAGCCAGCAGCGAAGCCTGCATATGCATATTGACATACTTATATTAGACTCCTGCGATATTATTTGATCCTCTGTTCGGCTTTTCTTTGTGAACACCGAACAAAGCATCAGGGGCTACTGTCTATGCGGTAATATTTCTACTACATTTTAAAACACTTACCTCAAAGCCTATTAGAAGGCTGGCACAGGCTTCAGTCAATCCGCTCTTGGCGGACTGAACCTTCTGGATCACCGCACTCATGATAGTGCGGTGCTCCTCATCGATGGAAGCGCTGCGAAGCGCTTCCAGCAGATTGTCCGGTGCCTCTGGATGGACAGAGGTCACCGGCACAGGCGTCTTGCCCCTCTTAGAAGGAGGCTGCCTGCCCGAGCCCGGAACCGCTAGAGGGTCCGGCACGGTGTTCGGCTGAGGGCCGAACTCGAAGCTCTCGGGGGCCCCGTCCCCTCGGCTCCCGGAGTCCGGAAGGTTGCCTTGGGGCGCCTCCGGGATTGTCTCCCCTCGATCTGGTGCCTCTTGAGACAACACCTCAGCGTCGTCGGCAGGATGAGGGGAGGTGGCGGTCGGGACCGGATCGCTATCCATGTCCGACGAGCCCAGGGAGTCGTCCGATGATACCTCAATATTGGCTCGTGGCGGCCTGCGTAATCATGTTCGGCGATTAGGGAAAGCAGTGCGACAAAGGAATCCTATGAGTTACTATGGTATCCGAATACTTACGATCTCCCCGGGGGCTTGATCCTGGGCAACCACTCGTCTTCGCCTTCATCGGCGGCGGTGGAACTGTCCGGAAGAAGAGTCCTTCCCTTCTTGGACCCCCCAGCCTCCCCAGTAGGGGCGGCCTTCCTTTTCTTGTCTCCCCCAGTCGGTGGGGGAGCATCATCTTCTTGTTCCTCGTCTTCGGGGGAGGAGTGTGCCGCACAGTTATCGGACGATGAGTCCGATAATACCTGGCGCCGGGAATGCTTTCGGGTTCCCTTGGCCTTCTTGGTCTTCTCCGGCACCTTGTAAGGAGCCGGAGTCAGCATCTCCGTCAGGAGAGCGCTCGCAGTGTCTTCGGGCAAAGGTGCCAGACAGTTAATCTACCCCGACATCTCCACCCAGTCCTATCAAAGGCAGGGAGATTAGACCCCGCGCATAATTAAGTTGGGGAAAATAAATGACCTACGAGACATATCGAACTCACCGGACGCGCTAGGCGCTTTGCGCTTAGTCCTCGGTCCTCGGCGAGAGAAGGGGGACCTCGGCGCCCTTGAACAGCACCTTCCAGACGTCCTTGTGCATCATGTCGAAGAGCTCGCTCAGAGTCTGGTGCTGGGCCGGGTCAAACTCCCACAAGGTAAAATCCCGTTGTTGACACGGGAGAGTCCGGCGGATGAGCATAACTTGGATTATGTTGACAAGCCTGAGCTTCTTGCTCGCCATGCTCGGATACATTTCTGGAGTCCATCCAGTTCCATCGATGAACCCCGCGACAAGCCCTTCTCTTTCCAGGAAGTGAGCCGTGCTGGTAATCCGGATCGAAACTCAGGGGGTGCCGCCCATTTGGCATCCCGCGGCTCAGTGATGTACAACCACGCCGATTGCCATCCCTTTATTGTCTCCACGAAGGAGCCTTCGAGCCATATGACGTTGGGAATTTTGCCCACCATGGCTCCGCCGCATTCTTCTTGTTGGCCTCGTACTACCTTCGGCTTGATATTGAAGGTCTTTAACCACATGCCGAAGTGGGGCCGGATGTGGAGGAAAGCCTCACACACGACGATGAACGCCGAAATGTTGAGGATGAAGTTCGGGGCCAGATCATGAAAGTCCAGCCCGTAGTAAAACATGAGACCACAGACGAATGGATGGAGGGGAAACCCTAGTCTGCGGAGGAAGTGGTGAAGGAAAACTACCCTCTCGTAAGGTTCCGGGGTAGGGACGATCTGCCCCACAGCGGGCAGCCGATGCGCGATGTTCGCGGCTAAGTATTCGGCTCCGCGCAGTTTTTTGATGTCTCCCTCCATGACGAAGGAGTCCATCCACTTGCCTCCCACTGCGGACATGGTTGGAGAAGGTTGATGTGGAAGTGTGGACTTGGGCGCTAGAGCTCGAGTGTGCGAAAACGGATGAGCAAAGGAGGAAGAAGGCATGGATTGAAAGGTGAATCCTTATCCCTTTATATGAGCGGACGAAACTAAGTGTCCCCACTTGCCTGGTAAAACTCGCTTATCCCCCAAGCGCCGCAATTGATGGCGCGGTTGGGTTACCCACGCCTGTATTGATGAGAATCCCGTAATAAGGGGACACGATCTCTGCTTTGACAAGACGTATCGAAAAACTGCCTCGCGTTATGTGCGGGGTTGGTTAAAAGAAACGGTTCGAATAATCACCGGGCCATGACATAACATCATGCTGCCAAAACAAGCCAGCAAATTAGATCTACGAAAATATTATTCTCTCTACGGTGGAATGTGGAACTTATTTTGCAGGGTCAGACACTATCCTCGTATTCAAATTCTTCTGTGATGTATTCGGAGAAGGAACCCGCCTTGCAATGCCGAAGACAATACTGCGTGCCAGACTCGTCATCATTGAAGCCTAGTTCCGGGGCTACTAAGGGAGTCCTGGATTAGGGGGTGTCAGATAGCTGGACTATCTCCATTGGCCGGACTGTTAGACTATGAAGATACAAGATTGAAGACTTCGTCTCGTGTCCGGATGGGACTCTACTTGGCATGGAAGGCAAGCTAGGCAATACGTATATGGATATCTCCTCCTTTGTAACCGACCTTGTGTAACCCTAACCCTCTCCGGTGTCTATATAAACCGAAGGGTTTTAGTCCGTAGGACAAGAACAATCATACCATAGGCTAGCTTCTAGGGTTTAGCCTCTCTGATCTCGTGGTAGATCTACTCTTGTACTACCATATCATCAATATTAATCAAGCAGGACGTAGGGTTTTACCTCCATCAAGAGGACCCAAACCTGGGTAAAACTTCGTGTCCCCTGCCTCCTGTTACCATCCGGCCTAGACGCACAGTTCGGGACCCCCTACCCGAGATCCGCCGGTTTTGACACCGACAGGTACGATGGGGGCAGTCTTGCGAGACGACAAAGGTAGGTTTATTGCAGGAGGAAATGGAAAGATCGACCATTGCGCAGATGTTCTGATGGCAGAAGCATTAGCTCTCAAATTTGGACTAACACTAGCGCAAAGGGCGGGGTGCAACTGATTAATCATCAACTCAGATAATATGGATGTGATTGAGATCATGCAGGACGGAGGACAATCAACGGGTGCGGCGGAGGCAATTTTCGATGACTGCTTTCACTATGCATGTGATTTTATCATGACTAGATTCGAACACTGTTATAGAGAGGCAAATAAAGTAGCACATGAACTTGCTAGATTAGCTAGATTTTCTCCAACTTTGGTTTGGTTTGAGGAGCCTCTAAATGAAATTGTAATGATCCTCACAAACGATGTACTGATAATTTCTAATGAATAAAGTTTCGTTTTAACTCAAAAAAGGATTTACCAAAATTGTCTCTAACACTAGATTACTCAAAAAAAGCGGGTTCTTTGATTTAGCTACCATCTATGAGATTGTTTTGATATAGTTATCATGTTTTAGAAAATAATTAGCAGGTTCTTCAACATAGTTGTCAGATTGCTTTTTCTAATACACTTTAACAAATTCCACAGGTATGGATACACTCCTATCTTCAAAACAAATAATCAAAAGATAGGGCTGCTCACCTAATCAGTTGACTATAAAAGCATGCGACTGTGAAGAAGTAATATCACCGGCAGTCACAAAACTTACGCTCGACATTCAGTTTGGTTCTAGAACTTGCAAAATATGGAATTCTGGTCATATAACTTGTCCCCGCATTCAAATACGGTGCTTCGTCTTGTATCCAAGCGTACCGCCTGCACACGTCGCCTGCCAGTGCGGCGTAGGCCCACTTGTCAGTAACTGGAAGCGTTCATTTTGCAGATAACTCCCTTGCATTTTATTTATTCATGTACACAGTCCATCAATTAAAATGAAAAAAAAGTATGGTGTTGCTATGGATCGATTACACGATCCGCTGCCACCCGCCTTAGCATGGTGAACCATCAGAACAATGATAGTTCACGTTTAGCTTCCACAAACTACAGCCTATATGTCCTTTGAGGACTGTACAAATTAAAATTAAAATCTAAACCAAAAACCCGGAGTCATGTTGTTCGAACATTTGTTATGTTGGTCGCTCGCCACATGTGCATGGGGTAACCACCCGACCATGATGATGCTTAGTACTATAAGAGCATCTACAGCCGGGCGCTCCAAGCTGGCCTCAAACGCCCGGACGGCCCGTCCAAACACTGATCGGTCACGAAAATCTGATCTAGACGGGCGCCTCAAACAGGACTCAAACACCCGGGCTGACCGGTACCCCTCATATCCAACCCAAATATGAGGCCGCCTAACGCCGCCACATTAACCCGGCCCACCCTGGCCCCACAAATATATCGATCCAAAAAATCCTGGACAACGATCAATCCGAACTCCGTTTCAGTCCCCTTTCCACCCACTCCACTTTCGATCCCCTTCCCTTCGATCTGATGGCCAGTGACGGAAGTAGCGGTGCCTCGGGTTCAGAATCTGACAGCTCGAACATCAATGTCGAGGAGGTGGTCCTCCGCATCGCATTGAGGAGGTCGCTGCTCGAGCAAGGCGGCCCCGACAGTGCGAGATCTTCTTCCCTGACGCTCGTCACCCGTCGATGCAGCGCCAGCGACGTCGCCCGTTGATGCAGTGCCAACGACACCGACTCTTCCCGCCCGCCGCGCAGCTCCGCTCTGCCAGGTACGCCACCCACCTCCACCACCCTCTGGTCTGGAAGTAGTACCCAGCCACCGCTAGGTCCTCGTGCCCATGCACGAGGATGCCTGAGTTCGAGGCACGTGCAGCCCAGCACGAGCGGCAATGGGCGAGGGAGAGGGGGGTGTCCGCGCGCTGTTCGTGCACGAGCGCACCAATCGATCCCGAGGTCGCGCTTCTCGCGTCAGTCCTAGTCACCTTCTTATTATCTAGGGATAAGTGCCAATTCGAACTAAATATAGTAACTAATCTTAAGCTACCTCAGGATGAAAAGTTTCACTATTCTCAAAGACAATCAACAGAAATGTTGTTTATCATTTTCAAGCAATGTGCAACTTAGTATGGTGGCTAGCCCACGCACACATGAGGTTTGACCAGGAGGAGGTCACAGGTTCGAACAATGTTCATTCCCTTTTTGTTTAGATTTTGAATTTAGTATTTTTATAGGATATATAATGTATAGTTGTCCAGGTCAAATGTCTAGCTTGCATGGTCTGCTTTCTATCTATGAGAGTCACTTACCGTAAGATCTTGTGATCAAACCTCACTCTATGCAGTTTTTTCATTTTATTTCATGAATTTTGCAGAATAAAACACAAGGGAGTTGTCTGCAAAAAATGCTTCTAGCCACTGACATGCGGGGCTACGCCATGCTGGCTCACCAAGTGTGCAGGCCATACACCAGGAAGGTTGAAAGCACCATATTTACACGCTAAGAGAAACTCTAGCAGACCCCACATCCGCCCCTGACCCGCAAAATAACCGCCAAAATGCGGGTACGAGCCGAAAAACCTGCCCGACCAGACCCCGCATCCCGCCTCGGCCCGCAAAAAATTTTGAGGGGCGCGGCAAAATCCCGACCCCAACCCGGGAAAATGCGGGTTTCCCCCTCGCGGCTGCGGTGCCTGATAACCCACAAGTATAGGGGATCGCAACAGTTTTCGAGGGTAGAGTATTCAACCCAAATTTATTGATCTGACACAAGGGGAGCCAAAGACTATTCTCAAGTATTAGCAGCTGAGTTGTCAATTCAACCACACCTAGAAAACTTAATATCTGCAGCAAAGTATTTAGTAGCAAAGTAATATGGAAGTAACGGTAACGGTGGCAAAAGTAACGGTGTTGGTTTTGTAGTGATTGTAACAGTGGCAACGAAAAAGTAACTAAGAAAAGATCAATATGTGAAAAGCTCGTAGGCAATGGATCAGTGATGGATAATTATGTCGGATGTGATTCCTCATGCAACAGTTATAGCATAGGGTGACACAGAACTAGCTCTAGTTCATCAATGTAATGTAGGCATGTATTTCGAATATAGTCATACGTGCTTATGGAAAAGAACTTGCATGACATCTTTTGTCCTACCCTCCCGTGGCAGCGGGGTCCTATTGGAAACTAAGGGATATTAAGGCCTCAATAGAGTACCGGACCAAAGCATTAACACATAGTGAATACATGAACTCCACATACTACGATCATCACCGGTAAGTATCCCGATTATTGTCACTTCGGGGTTAACGGAGCATAACACATAATAGGTGACTATAGACTTGCAAGATAGGATCAAGAACTAACATATATTAATGAAAACATAATAGGTTCAGATCTGAAATCATGGCACTCGGGCCCTAGTGACAAGCATTAAGCATAGCAAAGTCATAGCAACATCAATCTCAGAATATAATGGATACTAGGGATCAAACCCTAACAAAACTAACTCGATTACATGATAAATCTCATCCAACGCATCACCGTCCAGCAAGCCTACGATGGAATTAGTCATGCATGGCGGTGAGCATCATAAAATTGGTGATGCAGGAAGGTTGATGATGACGATGGCGACGGATTCCCCTCTCCGGAGCCCCGAACGGACTCCAGATCAGCCCTCCCGAGAGAGATTAGGGCTTGGAGGCGGCTCCATATCGTGAAACGCGATGAATCCTTCTCTCTGATTTTTTTTCTCCCCGAACATGATTATATAGAATTGGAGTTGAGGTCGGTGGAGCACCAGTGGGCCCATGAGGCAGGGGTGCGCCCAGGGGGTAGGCACGCCCCCACCCTCGTGGACAAGGTGTGGGCCCCCTAGCCTTGATTCTTTCGCCAGTATTTTTTATATATTCCAAAAATATTCTTCATTGATTTTCAGGTCATTCCGAGAACTTTTATTTCTGCACAAAAATAACACCATGGCAATTCTGCTGAAAACATCGTCAGTCTGGGTTAGTTCCATTCAAATCTTGCAAGTTAGAGTCCAAAACAAGGGCAAAAGTGTTTGGAAAAGTAGATACGTTGGAGACGTATCAACTCCCCCAAGCTTAAACCTTTGCTTGTCCTCAAGCAATTCAGTTGATAAACTAAAAGTGATAAAGAAAAACTTTTACAAACTCGGTTTGCTCTTGTTGTTGTAAATATGTAAAGCCAACATTCATGTTTTCAGCAAAGATTATGAACTAACCATATTCGCAATAACATTTAGGTCTCATGTTTACTCATATCAATGGCATAATCAACTAGCAAGCAATAATAGTAAATCTCGGATGACAACACTTTCTGAAAACAATCTTAATATGATATAACAAGATGGTATCTCGCTAGCCCTTTCTAAGAACGCAAAACATAACTGCAGAGCACCTCTGAAGATCAAGGCCTGACTGGAAATTGTAATTCATGGTAAAAGAGATCCAGTCACAGTCATACTCAATGTAAACTAATAATAATACATGCAAATGAGAGCGGTGCTCTCCAACTGGTGCTTTTTAATAAGGGGATGATGACTCAACATAAAAGTAAATAGATAGGCCCTTCGCAGAGGGAAGTAGGGATTTGTAGAGGTGCCAGAGCTCGATTTATGAAACAGAGATGAATAATATTTTGAGTGGTATACTTTCATTGTCAACATAACAAGTAAGAGATCTCGATATCTTCCATGCTACACACAGTATAGGTGGTTCCAAGCAGAATGGTAAAGTTTATACTCCCCCTACCACCAACAAACATCAATCCATGGCTTGTCCGAAACAACGGGTGCCTCCAACTAACAACAATCCTGGGGGTGTTTTGTTTGCAATTATTTTGATTTGATTTGAGCATGGGACTGGGCATCCCGATTACCAGCCATTTTCTCGTGAGTGAGGAGCGGAGTCCACTCCTCTTGAGAATAGCCCGCCTAGCATGGAAGATATAGACAGCCATAGTTGATACATGAGCTATTCGAGCATACAAAACAGAATTTCATTTGAAGGTTTAGAGTTTGGCACATACAAATTTACTTGGAACGGCGGGTAGATACCGCATATAGGAAGGTATGGTGGACTCATATGGAATAACTTTTGGGGTTTATGGAATTTGATGCACAAGCACTATTCCCGCTTAGTACAAGTGAAGGCTAGAAAGAGACTGGGAAGCGACCAGCTAGAGAGCGACAACAGTCATGAACATGCATTAAAATTAACCAACACTGAATGCAAGCATGAGTAGGATATAATTCACCATGAACATAAATATCATGGAGGCTATGTTGATTTTGTTTCAACTACATGCGTGAACATGTGCCAAGTCAAGCCACTCGAATCGTTCAAAGGAGGATACCACCCTATCATACCACATCACAACCATTTTAATAGCATGTTGGCACGCAAAGTAAACCATTATAAACTCCTAGAAAATTAAGCATGGCATGAGCAACTATAATCTCTAATTCTCATTGCAAACATGTTTCATTCATAATAGGCTGAATCAGGAATGATGAACTAATCATATTTACAAAAACAAGATAGGTCGAGTTCATACCAGCTTTTCTCATCTCAATCGGTCCATCATATGTCGTCATTATTGCCTTTCACTTGCACAACTGAATAGTGTGGATAATAATAATAGTGCACGTGCATTGGACTAAGCTGGAATCTGCAAGCATTCAATACAAGGGGGAAGACAAGGTAATATGGGCTCTTCGTTAAATCAACAATAATGCATGTGAGAGCCATTTCGACATTTTCATCATGGTTTTCTCCTCTCGACCCCAAAGAAAAGAAAGGAAACAAAACTATTTACATGGGAAAGCTCCCAACAAACAAAAGAAGAACGAGAAATCTTTTGGGGTTTTCTTTTAATTATTACTACTACAGGCATGGAAAGTAAACTAGCTAAAAGCTACAACTAATTTTTTTGGTTTTTCTTAAGGTTTTTCAAACACACAAGAAGAATGCTTAAAAATAAAATAAACTAGCATGGATGATTGTAACATCCCAAATTTCCAATTTGGAATGTTATACATTAGATCATCATTGCATATCATATTTTATTGCATTTTGGTTTATCCTAGAAATTCTACGCAACTCAAGGACCCTCGGAGAGAGTTGGGGATTTGGTTGTTTTCATATTTGAGTTTTCTCAAATTTTGAAAATAGGATCATTTGATTTTATTTATTTTATCTTCAATTATTTCTATTACAAAAACATGAGATAGGAATAAAATGACTTTCCCAAAATAAAGAAATATTGAGGATTTAATAATAAAATCAAATAATTTTTTATTTTGGATTTATTTGCTATTTTATTTGAATTTAGGAAAAATGCGCATTTTTGAAATTTGCATTTAGGCTCCAAATAAATGTTCATCCTATGCAGCTTGATTTTAGACGCCAGGGAAAATTTATTTCGGGATTTTTAGAGTCCGTTTAGTATTTATTTTGTTTGTTTTTCTACGCGAAATTATTTCAAAAAAATGTGAACCTACTTAGAGCCGGTTTCGGCCCGGACTCCTCCGGCCGGGCTTTATATAGCGCCGACCCCGAGCCCGTTAGCCCAGTCGCCCGCACTGGAACCCTAACCCTAGCCAGCCCCGCCGCCGCCGCTGCCGCGCGCCACCGCCGCCCCGCGCCGCCCCACGCCCGACGCCGGAGCCTCGCCGCTGCCGTCGAGGTCGATTCCGCCGCCGGGTTTTTTAGAAAACTGTTGGTTTTCACCGGTTTTCGTTTGGTTTTTTTAGATCTGTTTTTTTAGATAGATCGGTTTTTTCGGTTTAGTTTATTTAGCGAGCGTTCGCTCGTTCGTTCGTTTTAACGAACACGTTCATCATGTAGATCCAGATAACGAACATTCGTTCGGTAATCTGTTCGTCGTTTTTCTTTTTCTCAGATTTTCCGCGATTATTTCTGATCGCGATTTCTGATCCGATTTTCGTTCTAGTATAACTTTTCGCTCGTTTATCAGAATCAGGCGATTCAAGCGCCTAGAGTTTCGTCTCGAAACCCTCTTTCCGTTTAACCAACTCAAATAAGTTTTTGCCTCTGTAAAATTTGACTTAGATCTAGATTAGTAAACGAAGCTTGTTTCTTTCACCGTTTGACTTTCGTTGCTTCGTTCGATTTGATTCTTTTTGCCAACAGGAGTTCTTAAGTTGAACTTTCTGGTTAGACCTCTTATTTGAGTTTAGCTGTGCATTAGATGAGTACTTATTGTATGCTTGTTTCTTTGCGATAGAGTACCCGGAGTGCACCGCTTGCTACTTCGAATCCCTAGGTTTCGTGGATCATCAGCAAGGCAAGTAACACTTCGATCATACCTCCTATCACCCAGTTTTATTGCATTAGATCAATCCTCGAACAATGCATGATTAGGATCTAATTAAATTGTGGGTTTTGGGAAGTAGATGAGGTAGTACCTATTACCTGTTTCTTTATCAAACCATAGGAGTTACTTCTATGTTTGCTTATATTGCTATGCTATGCTAGTAGACGTGGATTGGGTGAGTGTTTCCATGACAGATGTGAGATTGTTAACTTAATGGTTTATCTAAGGTGGCAACTTTAACACACATCTGGGTGGATTGAGGCACCTGGGTATTCCAGCGATTGCTTGTTTTTCTTTTGGACCACCACCCAGGCTCAAAGGGATCATAAGATTATTCATACTAGAAACTTCCGTGTGAAGCCACAAGCTACAATGGGCTCTAGCATAGTTGATTAAGTCGTGCAAACTCTTACAGTGGTAGACTAGCAGATGTAGGGGAAAGTAGGTGTAACGGTCTACCCGATCGTAAGGTGCTAGCACTTCTGAAAGACTATGTCTCGGTCATCCGTTTCCCAAACACCATGTAGTGCGAGAATCCCAACGGAGGAGATCGAGTCTTCTGGGGAAAAGTGCGCAAACCTCTGCAGAGTGTATAAACTAATCATGGTTAGCTGTGTCCCCGGTTATGGACAATTTGAGTATCTAGTACTTGGATTATCATGTGAATCTCACCATGTTACTCTAATTAATATTGTTGGGTTTTTAATGATGATGTTTAATTGGGATTGAGAGGGTGTATACACTCTCAATGTTTAACAACTACCATGATAGTTAAATAAAATTTACTCCTTTGAAGTAGGGAAAAAATGGCTTTACGTAAAACTGTAACCATAGAGCTTTCCCCCAGACATATATGCATGTAGTATAGCATATTTCTGTTCATTGCTCTCTATGTGTTACTTTGCCAGCATATTCCATGTGCTGACCCGTTTCGGGCTGCAACGTTCATGTTGCAGACTTCTCAGACAACGAGTAAGGTGCCTTTAGGTCATGGTTCTATACTCAGTGATGCCGTTGGAGTTGATGGACTCAGTTATCTTCCAAGCCTTCTGTTGTTATCATTATTAGATGGCCTTAAGCCATATTTATTGTAATAAGTTATCTTTTGAGACACTCGTTGTAATAAGTGTGTGATTGCTACTCTGTTATAAATCCTTCAAGTACTGTGCAGTCTCAGCATTACTGATCCAGGGATGACACTGGAGCATGGAGATTGGACCGTTTGTGGTCTGGTCGCTACAAGATGGTATCAGAGCACACGCTGACTGTAGGACACAACCACTAAGCTAAAGCCCTAGATCACTACTCACTCTTCCAATTCTGACCCCTCATCTTTTCTACTCTTTTAGGATGGCGGATGCAAGGAACAAGTTCACGCAACCGGATGAAGATACACCCTTTGGACGTCATTTGAAGGAAGTCGCTAGATACCTGAACATCGGAGTACCAAGCTTCACCGGAACCTACAACGCCACTTTACCGAAAGAGGAGTGCTGGATGATTCAAGTTCAAGTTCCAGGAAGGATGTTCATGCCAGTCACTGAGCCCATAGAGTTTTCCTTTGATGCACCAACCTGGAGTCTAGGAAAGAGCATGGCAGCTCACATCGCCATGGGACGTATTGGAGAAGTTTACCGCAATGATCTCAAGGATACTATATACCAGATTTGTGGGCGCCGAGATGAGCACTGGGAGATGATCAACACCAAGAAGGATAGATCAATTGTAGCTTTTATCCAGGAGTTGAACCAGCACATTCGACGTCAGGAGAACCAGATGTGCATAGACATGATAGATCTGAAGAAGGCAAGGACAAGAATCAAGGAACTGGAGGAAGAACTCAAGGCTACATATGAAGATTATGAAGAGGAAATCGAAGTACTAGTGGAGAAGAATGACGACTTAATCAAGAAGATCGGAATATTTATGGGAGGCCCTACACCAGTAGAAGAAGACGAAGAACCCAAGGAGATTCGCCCGGAAGACTACATCATCATCGATGACACCGACTCTGACCCAGACGATAGCGATGATGACTATGTTGATGAAGCTGGAGCAGATATCATGGAGTCTGCAACCGAAGAATATTTCTAGTAGACCACCCCATCAGTAGCAGTAGTCCACCATGTAAATATAGTAGTCCGAGCACCTTTGCGATAGTTAGACCGATTGTATGCCCTTGTTTGATTGAATGAAGTGAAATGTTTGCTTTTGCCTCATGTGCATATGGGTAGTGTTTTCTATCTAGACCCCTCTCTATTCTTAAATCTCATCTTTTCTAAACCCATCAGATGCCTCTGAGACATGACCCCGGATTTACCTTCCCACCGGAGCTCACTCAGTTGATCCAGTAGCAGAATACGTTGATGTAGTTGCTAGTCCAGAATCAAAATCAGGGGAACAACCACAACAACCCACCACCACCACCACCTGTTGACCACTTATCCCGTTTTCTTATGTTGAATCCGCTGGTGTTCTCTAGTAGCACCGAGCCTATAGTAGCAGATGATTGGCTACGCAAGACAGCTAGGGAGTTGACCACGGCAGGATGCACAGATGCGGAAAAGGTGAAGTTTGCCGCACATCAGCTTAACGGACCCGCAGCATCATGGTGGGAGAATTTCACAGCCACTTTCCCTATCGACACTATCACATGGGACCAGTTTCAGCAGGCTTTCCGTACTGCCCATGTTTCAGCAGGAGCTATGGCCATGAAGAAGCATGAGTTTCGCAACTTGCACCAAGGAGGACGGACAGTTGGCCAGTATGTGGAGGACTTTAGTAAGCTAGCACGTTATGCCCCAGATGACGTGGCTACGGATGCAGCTAAGCAGGAGAACTTTCTCGAAGGACTGAATGATGAGTTGAGCATGCAGTTGATGGTAGCAAGCTTCAACAACTACCAGGAGTTGGTAGATCGTGCTCTTATGATTGAAGGGAAGCAGCAGCAAATTGAGAACCGTAAGAGGAAGTATGGACAAGGGAAGTACAATTCTGGAGCTCAACAGAAGCCACGTTTTACCCCTAGACCCGGAGGACACTTTCAGCATACCCATGGAGGAGGTAGCCCGCACAATCATAATGGCCCCAAGAATGGTAATGGGAATGGAGGAAGCAATGGCCAGAACCATACTAACCCATCAACCCCAGCCAAGAGAGACCTGAGCCAAGTCACTTGCTTTAAGTGCCAGAAGACCGGACATTATGCCAATGAATGTCCTGAAGCCCAGAATGGGAATGGCAATGGAAGCTCTGGGAAGAAGCCGAACCCTTTCAATAGGGGACAGGTGAACCACGTTAACGTGGAGGAGGTTGAAGAGCAGCCGGATGCAGTAATCGGTAAGTTTTTGGTTAAGTCATTTACTGCAATCGTTCTTGTTGATACTGGCGCATCGCATTCATACATATCAAGGGAATTCGTGGATAAGTATAACCTGCCCACCAAAGTTCTTAGAACACCTATGTTAGTAAGCTCACCAGGAGCGGAGTACATGGCCAGTAAAGGATGTTTTCAAGTGCCATTGAGTATAGGTAGGCGTGTGCTTCCCTCGGATTTAATCATTTTGGAATCACAAGGTTTGGATGTAATTCTGGGTATGGATTGGCTATCATTGTATGGAGGAAACATCGATTGCGCCAGTAAGTCAATTTTGCTCACCACCCCAGAAGGAAGAAGGATCAAGTATGTATCCCGGCATATGCCAAAGAGGACTCAAGTAAATTCGTTAACAGGAGTTGTGCAAGATGAAGTACCAGTGGTAAAGGATTTCCCTGATGTGTTTCCAGAGGAATTGCCAGGCATGCCACCAGATAGAGACATTGAGTTTTTAATTGAGCTTTTGCCAGGCACAGGGCCAATATCTAAGAGACCATACAGGATGCCTGCAAAAGATTTGGAGGAGATTAAGAAGCAGATTAAGGAGTTACTGGATAAAGGATATATTCTCCCAAGTTCTTCGCCTTGGGGATCGCCAGTACTTTTAGTGGAGAAAAAGGATGGATCGTTAAGGATGGTTGTTGATTATCGAGGATTGAACGAAGTAACAATCAAGAACAAGTACCCACTACCGATGATCAATGATCTGTTTGACCGGTTGCAAGGAGCTAAGGCATTTTCCAAGATCGACCTGCGATCAGGATACCATCAGTTGAAGATTCGAGAACAGGATATACCTAAGACGGCTCTTATGATTGAAGGGAAGCAGCAACAGATTGAGAATCGCAAGAGGAAGTACGGACAAGGGAAGTATAATTCAGAAGCTCAGCAGAAGCCACGTTTTACCCCTAGACCGGGAGGACATTTTCAGCATACCCATGGAGGAGGTAGCTTGCACAATCACAATGGTACCAAGAATGGTAATGGGAATGGAGGAAGCAACGGCCAGAACCGCACCAACCCATCAACCCCAGCCAAGAGAGACCTGAGCCAAGTCACTTGTTTCAAGTCCCAGAAGACCGGACATTATGCCAATGAATGTCCTGAATCCCATAATGGAAATGGCAATGGAAGCTTTGGGAAGAAGCCGAACCCTTTCAACAGGGGACAGGTGAACCACGTTAACGTGGAGGAGGTTGAAGAGCAGCCGGATGCAGTAATCGGTAAGTTTTTGGTTAAGTCATTTACTGCACTCGTTCTTTTTGATACCGGTGCATCCCATTCATACATATCAAGGGAATTTGTGGATAAGTATAACCTGCCCACCAAAGTTCTTAGAACACCTATGTTAGTAAGCTCACCAGGAGCGGAGTACATGGCCAGTAAAGGATGTTTTCAAGTGCCATTGAGTATAGGTAGGCGTGTGTTTCCCTCGAATTTAATCATTTTGGAATCACAAGGTTTGGATGTAATTCTGGGTATGGATTGGCTATCATTGTATGGAGGAAACATCGATTGCGCCAGTAAGTCGATTTTGCTCACCACCCCAGAAGGAAGAAGGATCAAGTATGTATCCCGGCATATGCCGAAGAGGACTCAAGTAAATTCGTTAACAGGAGTTGTGCAAGATGAAGTACCAGTGGTAAAGGATTTCCCTGATGTGTTTCCAGAGGAATTGCCAGGCATGCCACCAGATAGAGACATTGATTTTTTAATTGAGCTTTTGCCAGGCACAGGGCCAATATCTAAGAGACCATACAGGATGCCTGCAAAAGATTTGAAGGAGATTAAGAAGCAGATTAAGGAGTTACTGGATAAAGGATATATTCTCCCAAGTTCTTCGCCTTGGGGATCGCCAGTACTTTTAGTGGAGAAAAAGGATGGATCGTTAAGGATGGTTGTTGATTATCGAGGATTGAACGAAGTAACAATCAAGAACAAGTACCCACTACCGATGATCAATGATCTGTTTGACCGGTTGCAAGGAGCTAAGGTATTTTCCAAGATTGACCTGCGATCAGGATACCATCAGTTGAAGATTCGAGAACAGGATATACCTAAGACGGCTCTTATGATTGAAGGGAAGCAGCAGCAGATTGAGAATCGCAAGAGGAAGTACGGACAAGGGAAGTATAATTCAGGAGCTCAGCAAAAGCCACGTTTTACCCCTAGACCGGGAGGACATTTTCAGCATACCCATGGAGGAGGTAGCTCGCACAATCACAATGGCACCAAGAATGGTAATGGGAATGGAGGAAGCAACGGCCAGAACCGCACCAACCCATCAACCCCAGCCAAGAGAGACCTGAGCCAAGTCACTTGTTTCAAGTCCCAGAAGACCGGACATTATGCCAATGAATGTCCTGAATCCCATAATGGAAATGGCAATGGAAGCTTTGGGAAGAAGCCGAACCCTTTCAACAGGGGACAGGTGAACCACGTTAACGTGGAGGAGGTTGAAGAGCAGCCGGATGCAGTAATCGGTAAGTTTTTGGTTAAGTCATTTACTGCACTCGTTCTTTTTGATACCGGTGCATCCCATTCATACATATCAAGGGAATTTGTGGATAAGTATAACCTGCCCACCAAAGTTCTTAGAACACTTATGTTAGTAAGCTCACCAGGAGCGGAGTACATGGCTAGCAAGGGATGTTTTCAAGTGCCATTGAGTATAGGTAGGCATGTGTTTCCATCGGATTTGATCATTTTGGAATCACAAGGTTTGAATGTAACATCAATTGCGCCAGTAAGTCAATTTTGCTTACCACCCCAGAAGGGAGAAGGATCAAGTATGTATCCCGGCATGTGCCAAAGAGGACTCAAGTAAATTGTTTAACATGAGTTGTGCAGGAGGAAGTACCAGTGGTGAAGGATTTCCCTGATGTATTTCCAGAAGAGTTGCCAGGCATGCCACCGGATACAGACATTGAGTTTTTGATTGAGCTTTTGCTAGGCATAGGGCCAATATCTAAGAGACCATATAGGATGCCCGCAAAGGATTTGGTGGAGATTAAGAAGCAAGTTAAGGAGTTACTGGATAAAGGTTATATTCGCCCAAGTTCTTCACCTTGGGGATCGCCGGTACTTCTAGTGGAGAAGAAGGATGGATCGTTAAGGATGGTTGTTGATTATCGAGGATTGAATGAAGTAACCATCAAGAACAAGTACCCACTACCGATGATCAATGATCTGTTTGATCGATTGCAAGGAGCTAAGGTATTTTCCAAGATCGACCTGCGATCAGGATACCATCAGTTGAAGATTCGAGAACAGGATATACCTAAGACAGCTTTTACCACTAGGTATGGGTTGTACGAGTACACTGTTATGTCATTTGGACTGACTAACGCACCTGCATATTTTATGAACATGATGAACAAAGTATTTATGGAGTTTTTGGATAAGTTCGTCGTAGTGTTCACTGATGATATTCTAGTTTACTCAAAGAATGAAGAGAAGCATAAGGAGAATTTGCGTTTGGTACTTGAGAAGCTCAGAGAACATCAGTTATATGCCAAGTTTAGCAAATGTGGATTTTGGTTGAAGGAAGTTGGATTCCTCGGACATGTTATATCCGGAGAAGGTATAGCAGTAGATCCCACCAAGGTTGACACTATGACAAATTGGGAAGCACCAACAACAGTTGGAGAGATCCGGAGTTTTCTTGGACTCGCTGGATACTACCAGAGATTCATTGAAAATTTCTCGAAGATTGCGAAGCCTATGACGGAGTTGTTGAAGAAGGATACCAAGTTCAAATGGACTGAGGAATGTGAGGCCAGTTTCCAGGAGTTGAAAAACATTTGGTTACATCATGAGTGTTGATTCTGATGGATCAGAACAAGGATTATGAGGTGTATTGCGACGCTTCACGTCAAGGACTTGGAGCAGTGCTTATGCAGGAAGGAAGAGTTGTTTCGTATGCTTCACAACAACTTAAGCCGCATGAGTTGAATTATGCCACTCATGATTTGGAGTTAGCAGCTATAGTGCATGCATTAAAGACTTGGAGACATTTTCTCATTGGAAACCATTGTGAGGTGTACACGGATCACAAGAGTTTGAAGTATATTTTCACGCAGAAGGAGTTGAATCTCAGGCAAAGGAGAGGGTTGGAGCTCATCAAGGATTATGATATGAGATTGCATTACCATCCCGGAAAGGCTAACATAGTAGCTGACGCGTTGAGCCGTAAAAGCCATGTCAACACCTTAATGACGGGAGATGTACCAAGGGAGTTAGCCGAGGATCTTCATGATCTATGTTTGGAGATAGTCCCGAGAGGCTATGTAGCAGGATTGGAGATTCAGTCTACTTTGATGGATAAGATCAGAGAAGCTCAGAAGACTGACAAGGAGGTTGCCTCTATAAAGGAGAAAATGAGCAAAGGAAAAGTTAAAGGATTTCGTGAGGACGAACACGATACCTTATGGTTTGAAGATCGTGTTTATGTGCCCAATGACCCGGAGATCAGGAAGTTAATTCTGCAGGAAGCCCATGATTCACCATATTCGATTCACCCAGGAAATACCAAGATGTATTTGGATTTGAAGGATACCTTCTGGTGGACCGGAATGAAGAAGGATATTGCGGAGTATGTAGCAGTTTGTGATGTATGTCAGAGAGTAAAGGCAGAGCATCAGAAGCCAGCAGGATTGTTACAGCCATTGCCAATACCCGAATGGAAGTGGGATAAGTTAGGCATGGATTTTATTACGGGATTACCCAGAACTCGTTCAGGCTATGACTCAATTTGGGTTGTAGTCGATCGTTTGACAAAGGTAGCTCATTTCATCCCAGTGAAGACTACCTACACCAGTGCTAAGCTGGCAAAGATATACATGACCAGGATCATATGTCTGCATGGAGTTCCAAGGAGCATTGTATCAGATAGAGGAACCCAGTTTACCTCAAGGTTTTGGAATCAGTTGCACGATACTTTGGGTAGCAGGCTAGAGTTCAGTACAGCTTTTCATCCGCAGATAGATGGCCAGACTAAGAGAGTCAATCAGATTTTGGAGGATATGGTGAGAGCTTGTGCGCTAGATTATGGATCTAGTTGGGACGACAATTTGCCGTACGTAGAGTTCTCTTACAACAAGAGTTATCAATCCAGTTTGAAGATGGCCCCTTTCGAAGCCTCGTACGGAAGGAGGTGCAGGACCCCATTGTTGTGGGATGAAGTTGGAGACCGACAGTTGTTTGGACCGGATCTGATTAAGGAGTCTGAACAGAAGGTGAAATTGATTCGCGATAGGCTCAAGGTAGACCAGTCCAGGCAGAAATGCTACGTAGATTTGAAACGCAAGGAGACAGTTTACGAAGTCGGAGACCGAGTTTATCTTCGAGTATGTCCACTTCGAGGAGTTAAGCGCTTTGGAGTTAAGGGAAAATTAGCGCCATGTTTTGTAGGACCATACAAGGTTTTGGAGCGTATGGGAGAAGTAGCCTACAAGTTGGAATTGCCCGAAGGATTGTCAGGAGTTCACGACGTGTTCCACGTTTCCCAGTTGAAGAAGTGCCACGCAGAGATGGTTGATATACCGCTGAGAGATACAGTGCCGTTGGAAGCGATTAAGTTGGACAGTGATTTGACCTATGAGGAGAAACCAGTCAAGATTCTTGAGTATGCCAGCCGAGTCACCCACAGCAAGGTTATCAAGTTTTGCGAAGTTCAGTGGAGCCACCACACCAAGGATGAAGCCACCTAGGAGCGAGAGGAAGATCTGCTGAAGGACCACCCTCACCTATTTTCTAGCCAACCCGAATCTCGAGGGCGAGATTCATCTTAAGGGGGTAGGTTTGTAACATCCCAAATTTCCAATTTGCAATGTTATACATTAGATCATCATTGCATATCATATTTTATTGCATTTTGGTCCATCCTAGAAATTCTACGCAACTCAAGGACCCTCGGAGAGAGTTGGGGATTTTGTTATTTTCATATTTGAGTTTTCTCAAATTTTGAAAATAGGATCATTTGATTTTATTTATTTTATCTACAATTATTTATATTACAAAAATATGAGAGAGGGAATAAAATGACTTTCCCAAAATAAAGAAATATTGAGGATTTAATAATAAAATCAAATAAGTTTTTATTTTGGATTTATTTGCTATTTTATTTGAATTTAGGAAAAAATGCGTGTTTTTCAAAATTGCATTTAGGCCCCAAATAAATGTTCATCCTGTGCGTCTTCCTTTTAAAAGTCGGGGAAAATTTATTTCGGGATTTTTGGAGTCTGTTTAGTATTTCGTATGTTTGTTTTTCTGTGCGAAATTATTTAAACAAAAATGTGAACCGACTTAGAGCCGGTTTCGGCCCGGACTCCTCCAGCCGGGCTTTATATAGCGCCGACCCCAAGCCCGTTAGCCCAGCCGCCCGCACCGGAACCCTAACCCTAGCCAGCCCCGCTGCTGCCGCGCGCCACCGCCGCCGCCGACGCCGCACCGCCGCGTCGCGCCGCCCCACGCCCCGTGCCACCGCCGCCCGACGCCGGAGCCTCGCCGCCGCTGTCGAGGTCGATTCCGCCGCCACCGCCGGGTTTTTTTAGAAAACCGTTGGTTTTCACCGGTTTTTGTTTGGTTTCTTTTAGATCTGTTTTTTCAAATAGATTGTTTTTTTCGGTTTAGTTTATTTAGCGAGCGTTCGCTCATTCATTCGTTTTAATGAATGCGTTCATCGTTTAGATCCAGGTAACAAATGTTCGTTCGTTAATCTGTTCGTTGTTTTTCTTTTTCTCGGATTTTCCGTGATTATTTCTGATCCGATTTTTGTTCTAGTATAACTTTTCGCTCGTTTATCAGAATCAGGCGATTCAAGCACCTGGAGTTTCGTCTCGAAACCCTCTTTCCATTTAACCAACTCAAACAAGTTTTTGCCGCTGTAAAATTTGACTTAGATCCAGATTAGTAAATGAATCTTGTTTCTTTCGCCGTTTGACTTTCGTTGCTTCGTTCGATTTGATTTTTTTTGCCAACCGGAGTTCTTAAGTTGAACTTTCTGGTTAGACCTCTTATTTGAGTTTTACCTATGCATTAGATGAGTACTTATTGTATGCTTGTTTGTTTGCGATAGAGTACCCGGAGTGCGCCGCTTGCTACTTCGAATCCCTAGGTTTTGCGGATCATCAGCAAGGCAAGTAACACTTCGATCATACCTCCTATCACCCAGTTTTATTGCATTAGATCAATCCTCAAACAATGCATGATTAGGATCTAATTAAATTGTCGGTTTTGGGAAGTAGATGAGGTAGTACCTATTACCTATTTCTTTAACAAACCTTGGGAGTTACTTCTATGTTTGCTTGTATTGCTATGCTATGCTAGTAGACGTGGATTGGGTGAGTGTTTCCATGACAGATGTGAGATTGTTAACTTAATGGTTTATCTAAGGTGGCAACTTTAACACACATCTGGGTGGATTGAGGCACCTGGGTATTCCAGCGATTGCTTGTTTTTCTTTTGGACCACCACCCAGGCTCAAAGGGATCATAAGATTATTCATACTAGAAACTTCCGTGTGAAGCCACAAGCTACAATGGGCTCTAGCATAGTTGATTAAGTCGTGCAAACTCTTACAGTGGTAGACTAGCAGATGTAGGGGAAAGTAGGTGTAACGGTCTACCCGATCGTAAGGTGCTAGCACTTCTGAAAGACTATGTCTCGGTCATCCGTTTCCCAAACACCATGTAGTGCGAGAATCCCAACGGAGGAGATCGAGTCTTCTGGGGAAAAGTGCGCAAACCTCTGCAGAGTGTATAAACTAATCATGGTTAGCTGTGTCCCCGGTTATGGACAACGTGAGTATCTAGTACTTGGAATATCATGTGAATCTCATCATGTTACTCTAATTAATATTGTTGGGTTTTTAATGATGATGTTTAATTGGTATTGAGAGGGTGTCTACACTCTCAATGTTTAACAACTACCATGACAGTTAAATAAAATTTATTCCTTTGAAGTAGGGAAAAATTGGCTTTACGCAAAACTGTAACCATAGAGCTTTCCACCAGCCATATATGCATGTAGTATAGCATATTTCTGTTCATTGCTCTCTATGTGTTACTTTGCCAGCATATTACATGTGCTGGCCCGTTTCGGGCTGCAACGTTCATGTTGTAGGCTTCTCAGACAATGAGTAAGGTGCCTTTAGGTCGTGGTTCTATACTCAGTGATGCCGTTGGAGTTGATGGACTCACTTATCTTTCAATCCTTCCGATGTTATTGTTATTAGATGGCCTTAATATTTATTGTAATAAGTTCTCTTTTGAGACACTCGTTGTAATAAGTGTGTGATTGCTACTCTGTTATAAATCCTTCAAGTACTGTGCGGTGTTAGCATTACTGATCCAGGGATGACACTGGGGCACAGAGATTGGACCGTTTGAGGTCTAGTCGCTACAATGATATGTTACACCCACAATGCAGCTATATCTCCCACGTGTCGGGGCACGACTTAGAGGCATAGCCGCATGGTAGGTTTGTCACAAGAGGGGTAATCTTCACACAATACCATGTACTGATAAGAACGGGATAAAGAGTTGGCTTACAATTGCCACTTCAAACAAATACAAGTTAAACATACATCATCCAGAATACAATCAAGGTCCGACTACAGAACCAAAATAAAAGAAGACAATCCCAATTGCTAGATCCCCGATCGTCCCAACTAGGCTCCACTACTGACCAACCGGAAACGAAAAGAACACAACAAACAAGATCTTCATCGAGCTCCCACTTGAGCTGGGTTGCATCACCTACACTGGTATCATCGGCACCTGCAACTGTTTGGAAGTATCTGTGAGCCACAGGACTCGGCAATCTCACACCTGCGAGATCAAGACTATTTAAGCTTATGGGTAGGAAAGGGTAGTGAGGTGGAGCTGCAGCAAGCACTAAGCATGTATGGTGGCTAACATACGCAAATAAGAGCGAGAAAACAAGCAACGCAGCGGTCGTGAACTAGAAGTGATCAAGAAGTGATCCTGAAACTACTTACGTTCAAGCATAACACAAGAACCGTGTTCTCTTCCCGGACTCCGCTGAAAAGAGACTATAATGGCTACACACGCGGTTGATTCATTTTAATTAAGTTAAGTGTCAAGTTCTCTACAACCGGATATTAACAAATTACCATCTGCCACATAACCACGGGCACGGCTTTCAAAAGTTCAAAAACCTGCAGGGGTGTTCCAACTTAGCCCATCACAATCTCTCACGATCAACGAAGGATATTCCTTCTCCTGGGAAGACCCGATCAGTCTCGGAATCCCGGTTACAAGACATTTCGACAATGGTAAAATAAGACCAACAAGACCGCCCGATGCACCGACATCCCGATAGGAGCTGCACATATCTCGTTCTCAGGGCAACACCGGATGAGACATCCTACGAGTAAAACCAAACCTCAAGTTTCCCTGAGGTGGCCCCGTAGTCTACTCGGTTCGGACCAACACTTAGACAAGCACTGGCCCAGGGGGGTTAAAATAAAGATGACCCTCGAGTTGGCTGACCCAAGGGAAGGGTAATAGGTTGTTAGGAAAATGTAAAACCAAGGTTGGGCCTTGCTGGAGGAGTTTTATTCAAAGCGAACTGTCAAGGGGTCCCCATAACACCCAAGCACGTAAGGGACGCAAAATCAAGGAACATAACACCGGTGTGATGGAAACTAGGGCGGCAAGAGTGGAACAAAACACCAGGCATAAGGCCGAGCCTTCCACCCGTTACCAAGTATATAGATGCATTAATTAACATAATAGATATTGTGATATCCCAACATATCCATGTTCCAACATGGAACAAACTTCAACTTCACCTGCAACTAGCAACGCTATAAGAGGGGCTGAGCAAAAGCGGTAACATAGCCAAACAACGGTTTGCTAGGAAAAGTGGATTAGAGGCTTGACATGGCAATATGGGAGGCATGTTATAGCAAGTGATAGGTATCGCAGCAAAGCAATAGAGCGAGCAACTAGCAAGCAAAGATAGAAGTGATTTCGAGGGTATGGTCATCTTGCCTGAGATCCCGCAAGGAAGAAGAACGAGTCCATGAAGAAGACAAATGGACGTAGTCGAATGAATCCTCAAAACTCCGGAACGAAACTGAAGCTAACGAGCGAAGCAACCCGGAAAGAAGCAAGCAACATAGTAAACAACAATCACATAACATGGCATGATGCACAACCAAGTATGATGCATGTCCGGTTTAAATATGCATGGCATGGCAAAGTGCACAAACAAAACTACAAGTTAAATGGATTTCAATATGCAACGAGTTGCATATTGACGGAACACCACTTTCAAGTTATTTAGTTCGATCTTGTTTATGTACCCAACAATATTAAATGTTGATTAACATGGCAAGAGGTGAAGCATAACAAAACTATACTATCCAAACAATTTAAATGGGTCGGATATAACAAACAACAAATCCGGAGAATCCCCATATGCAAATTATGGATTTGGTATTGTTCTTCCCTAAAGCATATTTTAGAGTTGTTTAACATGCAAAGTAAATCTACCATGTTAAACTAGGCATTTTTCTACCCCATTTACATATAAAGTTTATTAAATTCCGAGTTACGGTTATTTAGTTATGAAATAAAGCATTTAAACTTGGCATTTATGCAAATTTAAACAAATAGCATTTTTAAACATGTCAAACATGCATGAAAGTGGCATATTATGAAACTAGATGAAATTCTAGTCATATTACATATATAAATCATTTTATACCGATGCACGGATGATGAGTTATAATATGCATGAAGTCTAGGGGGCTTCCTGTAAAACTAGTTATCTCTGGAAAAATGATAAAATCGCCAGAATGAAAAAAGATGCAGACCGAATCTGGTGGGCACTGGGGAGCTCACCATGGGCCTCGGCCCAGTCGCTGGAGCTGGCTGCAGGCTGCGAGAGCGCTGGGTCGAAGGAGAGGAGAAGATGGGCTGACTTGGGGCATTGGGCCTCGGGTGGGTCGCCGCCCACGAGGCCCAGAGGCATGTCGTCCTCGTCCCCGATCCCGCTGGATTGAGGGAAGCCAGGGCGGCGATGGGGATGGCGGCTCATAGTGTAGGGGGCCATCAGACGGCGGGGACGGACGGATCTAGCAGGAGGGCGCTCGGATCCGGCCGGAGGAAGGGCCGGCGAGGAACAGCGGGGAGATTTCGAGCTCATGAGGCGGCGTACATGGCACAGGGAGAGAGAGATCAGAGGAAGGGAGATGGTGGCGGCGAAAGGAGCAGGACAGGACACTGCTCACCTGAGATGGTGGCGGCGCTCGCCGGCGACGACGAGGGCTGGTGGCCGGAGGCGGCGGGGCTGACACGGTGGTGCGGGTACGAGGCGGCGGGGCTGGAGCAGGGAGACGGGACGGGCGGCGAACGCGGGCGGCGCTTGGGCCCCGGATGGGCTCGGGCGGGCTCGGGCGGGCCCCACACGGGCCTGAGCGGGCCATGGTGGATGGGGCGCTGGAAGGGGGGCGTGGCGGCGTCCGGTTGGCCGTGGGCGTCGGCGGCGGCGGCACGGCCAGTGGTGGCGCGCCACTTGGCGGTGGAGGAATAGACGGGCATGGATTCCGAGGAGGGAGGCGGCGGCTGCAGGTAGGAGGTGGCTGGCGGCACGGAAATTGAGGAGGGGGTAGGTAGAAGTAGGTGGAGGTGGGTTAGGGTTCAAAACATGGAAGGGGAAGGTCTATATATAGACACAAGGGCTAGGTTAGGGGGATTTGGGGGCTTCCGGAGCCCTCCGATCAAGATCCAACGGTCCAGAGCGGAGGGGAGTGTAGGCGGGCTGCAGGTGGGCTGATGATGGGTTGTGTAAGTGGACTAGTGGGCTGAGAAGAGAGGAAGATGGGTAGCCTGGCACATGTTTCCGGATATCGGAAACGTCCGATGTATGACTGGCTATAGTGTCACTATATGTTTAACGGTTGGGCTATCAAATAAGCTCCGAATGCGACGAAACTTGACAGGCGGTCTATCTACACTATAACAACACTGCACGCCAACTTTCATCCTATTCCGAGAACATTTTCCGGCCACTTATAAAATAATATTTTGGATATGCCGCGGGCGCGTGCAAGTGTGTCTGGGCTCAGAACGGACAACAAAGAGAACGGGGAGACCTGGACGGATGCAAGTTTGAAAACATGATGATGCAATGCACATGATGACATTATGAAATACAACACGCAAGCAAAAGACATGGCAACGACGGCGAATAATTGGAAGACACCTGGCGCAACAGTCTCGGGGCGTCACAACACTCCACCACTACTAGAGGATCTCGTCCCGAGATCTAGGATGGCACCGGAGGGAAACGGAAGAGGAAGAGAAGAGGTAAAACTAAGTTGCTTCTTTAACAAATGAGTGAAACCAAAGAACCTTGCGAGGTTGAACAAATTGAAAGAAAGAATGCAACGAAGAAGAACAAAGTTGCAAACACTCCATTAGACAAGAGGAACAAGGAACATTACTAGAACCCTGTAGGTTGATAAACATAAGAAAAGTGTCACAAAGGACAAGAAGTACATGCAAGCACTCCGGATGAAATGAGATGTACAAGGAACGATAAAGATCAATTACGACAACACTCCGGTTGGAAAAGGAAGGCAAAGAATATGAACTTGACAAGATGAGAGGATACTTGATGAAATCAACAACACACTGCCTCCGAAACTATTGAAAGAATGGAACAAGGGGTAAGAAAGATCTCAGACAGCACTCCGGTTGAGAAGGAAGGCAAAACTTGATAAGATGAGAGAACTTGAATGAAGGAGATGACACTCTGGTTGAATGGATAAGCAAAGGAAAGACCATGATCTTCACAAAAATGGGATGATGGGTGAAGAGACCAACATCACAATGCCTCTGGAAGCGATAATAGAAGATAGATCATTGGAATAACAGAATGGAGAAGAAAAAGACAACTTCTACCACAAATGAGTTTGGGAAGCATCCTTCCATAGAGGATTGGACGGAGTTGTAGGCAAATGAACAACGAAATGAGTAAGCTTGTAGTGGGCTTATGGAGAGCATCTCCAAACTATGAGGTGAAATTTTTGCCACTAACGGAAACAATAGATTGGATTGATATCAACAAGGAGACGAGAAACCTATTTCGCCGAGAGGATAAATGAAGAACTTGGATCATTTATGAGCACCATAAATAGCAATAATCCTTAGGGAAAGCTTTAGGTGAAATATAACCCAAGATAACTCCAATGAAGAGGTAGATTGGTTGAAAAGATGTCTTGAGCGAAGAGAAAATGATGGATTTAGATATGTCACTCTTGAAAACTTGTGAATCATGAAACACAAAGGGAAATTATCAAAAATGACATAACACCGCCTCAAATGATAAGGTAGAAAGAATTGCACTTTGGAATGCAAGAAGAAGAATGCTTGAGCTCCTCTGAAAAGAATCTCGATGAGCACTTCGAGAAGGAATTAAATCCTTAATGAACCATCATGTAGAACCTCCATGAAGAACTCCGGTAATAAAAGGATGATCAAAAGAAGTGAAGGATGGAAAGAATAAGATTGAAGCCTTGCAATGATTGGATGGAGCTTTCCAATGAGATAAAGTGGAAACTTGGAACTCCGGAAGAAAAGATAAAGCGTCTCGAACCGAGAATGTGATATGATGAACCACTCTGAAAAGAAGAAATTAGAATGCTTGGATGAAACCAGAATAAGAATTATGTTATCGTATCCTTCACCATTTTAGATTGATGACAAGCAATGGATTTGGCATACTACTTATTCTCGTAGAAAGGATTAAGATAGATATAGCGCAAACTTGGGAAGGTCTTCAACGATTCACCAGTAGTATTTGGAAAGAACGAAAGAATTGATATGATAACAAAGGAAGAGAAATCTTGAATGAACCACCATAAGAATTGAAAATGAATGGAGAAAATATCAAGAAACACCGGGAAGAATTAGAGAACAAATGAAGATACTTGAGGGAATTGATACACGAGAACAAATAGATCATGAACCGATTAGAGGAAACTTGAATGATGTACCGGTAAATTTGGAGAAACTAGAAGCTGAAAGTTGGAATGAATAATCCTGAACTGAAGGCCTTCGGAGAATCAAACTGAAAAGACTCTTGAATTGCTCCGTATGGGTGAAAAGAATTCTCATGATCGAAAACAATTATGAGAGGATGGCATGAAGCTTGAACTACACATCTCTGGGAGAACGAATAAGATTTGGAGGAAAAACTCTTCTTCGTCCTTCAAATCCGAGAATGACGACGAGAAACACCACCATGAATTGTTGAGGCACTCCAGAATGAAAATTAGAAAGGTTGAACCAATGATGAAAATAATTTGAAAACGATCTTGGAGAAGGCACTTGACTGATGATAATTCATTCTTACATCAAACTTTGAAATGAATTTGAGAATAACTCCAGAAAAAAGAAGAGTTAGGTAAGATCCTGGAAAAAGACCTGTGGGTTAGGGCCCACTCAAAAGAAACACCGTTGAACGATTTAAAAGATAGATTGCGCCGGTTGAATTAAATGGGTTGAATAAGGTAAGACCTCGAAATAGGTTGAACGGATCTTGAATGAAGAGACGAGTCTTCTGAGATATCTTCAGCACTCCAGATAACATGAATAGCAAGAGGTGGATGATTAAGAGATGCACCGACATGAGAAAGCACTTGAAACGAGGAAGGTATATGATCAAGAAATCTTGACTTAAATCCACCGGAGAAGAAAACGAGTGAAGAGTGATGATGACCCACAAGTATAGGGGATCTATCGTAGTCCTTTCGATAAGTAAGAGTGTCGAACCCAATGAGGAGCAGAAGGAAATGATAAGCGGTTTTCAGCATGGTATTCTCTGCAAGTACTGAAATAAGTGGTAACAGATAGTTTTGTGATAAGGTAGATTGTAACGAGCAACAAGTAACAAAAGTAAATAAAGTGCAGCAAGGTGGCCCAATCCTTTTATAGCAAAGGACAAGCCGGAACAAACTCTTATAATAGGAAAAGCGCTCCCTAGGACACATGGGAATATCGTCAAGCTAGTTTTCATCACGTTCATATGATTCGCGTTCGATACTTTGATAATTTGATATGTGGGTGGACCGGTGCTTGGGTGCTGTTGTTACTTGAACAAGCATCCCACTTATGATTAACCTCTATTGCAAGCATCCGCAACCCTTGTTCAAGTATTCATCCGATTAACCAGTTAACTTGCCGATTAATCCCTACTCATAGGGTCCCCGAGTAGTTGATTACCCGATAAATCATCCGATTAATTGATTAAATGGCCGATTAACTTGCCGATTAGCCTATTAATCCTCTACTCACCGGCCGACCGAGCAGCTACCAGTTAACGATTTCCTCAACAATGTCCACAACTACAACAAAAGTATTAAGGTAAACCTAACCATAGCAAGAAACATATGGATCCAAATCAGCCCCTTACGAAGCAACGCATAAACTAGGGTTTAAGCTTCTATCACTCTAGCAACCCATCATCTACTTATTACTTCCCAATGCCTTCCTCTAGGCCCAAATAATGGTGAAGTGTTATGTAGTCGACGTTCACATAACACCACTAGAGGCTAGACAACATACATCTTATCAAAATATCAAACGAATACCAAATTCACATGAATACTAATAGCAAGACTTCTCCCTTGTCCTCAGGAACAAACGTAATTACTCACAAAGCATATTCATGTTCATAATCAGAGGGGTAATAATATGCATATAGGATCTGAACATATGATCTTCCACCAAATAAACCAACTAGCATCAACTACAAGGAGTAATCAACACTACTAGCAACCTACTAGCACCAATCCCGGACTTTGAGACAAGAATTGGATACAAGAGATGAACTAGGGTTTGGAGATGAGATGGTGCTGGTGAAGATGTTCATGGAGATTGCCCTCTCTCGATGAGAGGAGCGTTGGTGATGATTTCCCCCTCTCGGAGGGAAGTATCCCCGGCAGAACAGCACTGTCGGAGCTCTAGATTGGTTCCGCCAAGGTTCCGCCTCGTGGCGGCGGAGTCTCATCCTGAAAAGTTCCTTCTTATTTTTTTATCATCGAAAGACTTCATATAGGAGAAGATGGACATCGGAGAGCCACCAGAGGCCCACGAGGTAGGGGCGCGCCCTAGGGGGGGCCCCCACCCTCATGAGCAGGGTGTGGGCCCCCTGGCCTTCATCTTTGGCGAGGATTTTTCTTTATTTATTTTAAGATGTTCCGTGGAGTTTCAGGACTTTTGGAGTTGCGCAGAATAGGTCTCTAATGTTTGCTCCTTTTCCAGCCCAGAATTCCAGCTGCCGGCATTCTCCCTCCTCATGTAAACCTTGTAAAATAAGAGAGAATAGCCATAAGTATTGTGACATAAAGTGAAATAATAGTCCATAATGCAATTAATATCGATATAAAAGCATGATGCAAAATGGACGTATCAAGTGACGAACTTGAGGCTTCCTTAGTATCTTCCTGAGAATCAGTGGATAAGAACATTGACGGAAAAGAATGGAAAGACCTCCCATAAATAAAAGGATACTTGATTAAGACATCTGATTCCTTGAAGGAAAAGGGTGGGTGGGCGGGAAGACAAAGACAACTTGGGGGCGGATGAAACGAACACCATTGAGAGAACTTAGAATTGAACTTGCGGATGTTTAAAACGATCAGATCCACTTCAAGAGAAACACGCCGGATGAAAAGGATTGACATGAAAATCTCGATTATCATGAGGGATTAGTATTCACATAGAAGTATGAGAACACCGCTTAGGAAAAGGTATGGAATCAACACTTGACGTTGAAGCAACTCGAATACCACAACAAAAACAAAAAACAAAGGATTGACTTAGGAAATGAGGCGGAAACAAACATATGATAGATCCCATATCGTATCATGTGTCTGTTGGAAAGATATCCTACGTGGTACTTGAATTCCCACTTATAAACTCCTGAAACTTTCTGGTTATGCAATCAGGTGTTGAGGATACAGGGGAAGCATAATATCTCACCCAAACTAACAAATCATACATCCAGCTGTATCCATCCTTCAACACATAACCAAGAAACCTTCAGAAATCATGTACCTCAACCTTCGAAAGCATCCGTTATACGAGTTATGGCAATATACCCGAACTCCCACCCCAATACTGGGTGGCGTCGAGGTTATCTCACCAACAACTGCATAAAAGAGATTTTCGATGTCGACAAACTCAGGTATTCCAGAACTGCAACGATAAAATTGTGATGACAACACCTCGGAGCTCAACTCCCCGAGACACTGCCACAACCCCTAAATGTCAGGAGGCACCAAGAACAATGTTCTCGTCACAAAACCATCGGAACGATTCCAAGATACCCGCGTGATCCTAAAAAAATTAGTGAAATTTGAGGAGAGAAGAGTCAAAACTCTACGTCATGAGGCCTCACCAGAGCGACGAAGGGACTGAGGAATAAAAAGAATCCTACTCTCCGATATATATAATCTAAGACTCCAAACATTTTTTCTAGACTCAACAACGTCAGCGATTCGATCAAGCAGGGGGCTCCTAAGTCGGGGAAGGCTCTGACACCAACTTGTTACACCCACAATGCGGCTATATCTCCCACGTGTCGGGGCACGACTTAGAGTCATAGCCGCATGGTAGGTTTGTCGCAAGAGGGGTAATATTCACACAATCCCATGTACTAAATAAGAATGGGATAAAGAGTTGGCTTACGATCGCCACTTCAAACAAATACAAGTTAAACATACATCATCCAGAATACAATCAAGGTTCGACTACGGAACCAAAATAAAAGAAGACAACCCCAATTGCTAGATCCCCGATTGTCCCAACTGGGCTCCACTACTGATCAACCGGAAATGAAAACAACACAACGAACAAGATCTTCATCGAGCTCCCACTTGAGCTGGTTTGCGTCACTTGCACTGGTATCATCGGCACCTGCAACTGTTTGGAAGTATCTGTGAGCCACGAGGACTCAGCAATCTCACACCCGCGAGATCAAGACTATTTAAGCTTATGGGTAGGAAAGGGTAGTGAGGTGGAGCTGCAGCAAGAACTAAGCATGTATAGTGGCTAACATACGCAAATAAGAGCGAGAAAAGAAGCACCGCAGCGGTCGTGAACTAGAAGTGATCAAGAAGTGATCCTGAAACTACTTACGTTAAAGCATAACACAAGAACCGTGTTCTCTTCCTGGACTCCACCAAAAAGAGACCATCACGGCTACACACGCGGTTGATTCATTTTAATTAAGTTAAGTGTCAAGTTCTCTACAACCGGATATTAACAAATTCCCATCTGCCACATAACCACGGGCACGACTTTCGAAAGTTCAAAACCCTGTAGGGGTGTTCCAACTTAGCCCATTACAAGCTCTCATGGTCAACGAAGGATATTCCTTCTCCCGGGAAGACCCAATCAGTCTTGGAATCCCGGTTACAAGACATTTCGACAATGGTAAAACAAGACCAGCAAGACCGCCTGATGCGCCGACATCCTGATAGGAGCTGCACATATCTCGTTTTCAGGGCAACACCGGATGAGACATCCTACGAGTAAAACCAAACCTCAAGTTTCCCCGAGGTGGCCCCGCGGTCTACTCGGTTCAGACCAACACTTAGACAAGCAGTGGCCCAGGGGGTTTAAAATAAAGATGACCCTCGGGTTGGCCGACCCAAGGGAAGGGTAATAGGTTGTTAGGAAAATGTAAAACCAAGGTTGGGCCTTGCTGGAGGAGTTTTATTCAAAGTGAACTGTCAAGGGGTCCCCATAACACCCAACCGCGTAAGGAACGCAAAATCCAGGAACATAACACCGGTATGACGGAAACTAGGGCGGCAAGAGTGGAACAAAGCACCAGGCATAAGGCCGAGCCTTCCACCCTTTACCAAGTATATAGATGCATTAATTAACATAATAGATATTGTGATATCCCAACATATCCATGTTCCAACATGCAACAAACTTCAACTTCACATGCAACTAGCAACGCTATAAGAGGGGCTGAGCAAAAGCGGTAACATAGCCAAACAACAGTTTGCTAGGAATGGTGGGTTAGAGGCTTGACATGGCAATATGGGAGGCATGTTATAACAAGTGGTAGGTATCACGGCATAGCAATAGAGTGAGAAACTAGCAAGCAAAGATAGAAGTGATTTCGAGGGTATTGTCATCTTGCCTGAGATCTCGCAAGGAAGAAGAACGAGTCCATGAAGAAGACAAACGGACGTAGTCGAACCAATCCTCACAACTCCGGAACGAAACCGAAGCTAACGAGAGAAGCAAGCCGGAAAAAAGCAAGCAACATAGTAAACAACCATCACATAACATGTCATGATGCACAACCAAGTGTGATGCATGTCCGGTTTAAATATGCATGGCATGGAAAAGTGCACAAACAAAACTACAAGTTAAATGGAGTTCAATATGCAACGAGTTGCATATTGACGGAACACCACTTTCAAGTTATTTAGTTCAATCTTGTTTATATACCCAACAATATTAAATGTTGATTAACATGGCAAGAGGTGAAGCATAACAAAACTATACTATCTAAACAATTTAAATGGGGCTGGATATAACAAACAACAAATCCGGAGAATCCCCATATGCAAATTATGGATTTGGTATTGTTCTGCCCTAAAGCATATTTTAGAGTTTTTTAACATGCAAAGTAAAGCCACCATGTTAAACTAGGCATTTTTCTACCCCATTTACATATAAAGTTTATTAAATTCCGAGTTACGGTTATTTAGTTATGAAATAAAGCATTTAAACTTGGCATTTATGCAAATTTAAACAAACAGCATTTTAAACATTTCAAACATGCATGAAAGTGGCATATTATGAAACTAGATGAAATTCTAGTCATATTACATATATAAATCATTTTAAACTGATGCACAGATGATGAGTTATAATATGCATGAAGTCTAGGGGGCTCCCTGTAAAACTGGTTATCTCTGGAAAAATTATAAAATCGCCAGAACGAAAAAAAAAGATGCAGGCTGAATCATGTGGGCACTGGGGAGCTCACCATGGGCCTCGGCCTAGTCGCTGGAGCTGGCTGCAGGCTGCGAGAGCGCTGGGTCGAAGGAGAGGACAAGATGGGCCGGCTTGGGGCGCTGGGCCTCGGGTGGGTCGTGCCCACAAGGCCCAGAGGCATGTCGTCCTCGTCCCCGATCCCGCTGGATCGAGGGAAGCCAGGGGCGGCGATGGCCGGTGATGGGATGGCGGCGCAGCGCGGAGAGGGCCAGCGAACGGCGGGGACGGACGGATCTAGTAGGAGGGCGCTCGGATCCGGCCGGAGGAAGGGCCGGCGAGGTACAGCGGGGCAATTTCGAGCTCAGGCGGCGGCGTACATGGCACAGGGAGAGAGAGGTTAGAGAGAGATAAGAGGAAGGGAGATGGTGGCGGCGAAAGGAGTAGGGCGGGACGCTGCTCACCTGAGATGGTGGCGGCGCTCCCCGGCGACGACTAGGGCCAGTGGCCGGAGGCGGCGGGGCTGATGCGATGGTGCGGCTACGAGGCGGCGGGGTCAGGGCTCCCAGGCGGCGGGGCTAGAGTAGGGAGACGGGACGGGCGGCGAACGCGGGCGGCGCTCGGGCCCCGGATGGGCTCGGGCGGGCCCCGCACGGGCCTGAGCGGGCCGCGGTGGATGGGGCGCCGGAAGGGGGACGTGGCAGTGTCTGGTTGGCCGTGGGCGTCGGCTCCGGTGGCGTGGCCAGTGGTGGCGTGGCCAGTGGTGGTGCGCCACTTGGTGGCGAAGGGCTGGCTAGGCACGGATTCCAGGGAGGGGGCGGCGGCCGCATGTAGGAGGTGGTTGGTGGCGTGGAAATTGAGGAGGGATAGGTAGAAGTAGGTGGAGGGGGTTAGGGTTCCAAAAATGGAAGGGGACCTCTACCACAAATGAACTTGGAAAGCATCCTTGCAAGGAAGGATTGCACGTGGTTGTTGGGAAATCAACAACGAAAAGAATAACCTTGTAGTGGGCTTATGGAAAACATCTCAAAATTTGAGGTGAAATTCCGCCACCGAAAACAATGATTGATAGGGAACAATGAAGAGATGAAAAGAATCCTTGACTAACCACCATGTAGAACCTCCATGAAGAACTCCGATAATAAAAGGATGATAAAAAGAAAGAAAAGTTGAAAACACAAGGTGAATCCTTGCAATGATTTAGATGAAGCTTTGCGATGATATAACCGAGGAAACCTTGGAACTCCAGAAAGAAAGATGAACAAATGAAATCAAGAATTTTGATGAACCTCCGGAATAAGGAATTAATCATTTGGATGAAACAAGAATAAGAATTGCATTATGCTTATCCTTCATCAATTAAATCGATGACAAGCAGCGGATTTGGCATACTACTTATTCTCGTTGAAGGGATTAACAGAGATATAGCGTAAACTTGGGAAGGTCTTCAACGAACCATCGGTAGGATTGGAAAGAATGAATGAATTGATATGATAACCAAGGAAGAGAACTCTTGAGCGAACCACCGTAAGAATTGAAAATGAAAGTAGCAAAGGCACAATTCACCGGGAAGAATTGGAGAATGAACGAAGATACTTTAGGGGATTTTCATACAAGTGAACGAAGAGATCACGAGCTGATTAGAGAAAACTTGAATGATGCATCGGTAAGATTTAGAGAATGAGAGATGAAAGCTGAGAATGAATAAACCCGAAATGATGGCCTCCGGAGAATCCAACTGAAAAGACTCCTGAACTGCTCCGGATGGGTGAAAAGAATTCTCACAAACAAAATCAATTATGAGAGGATGGCATCAAGATTGAACTACGCATCTTCGAGAGAACGGATAAGATTCAAGAGAAACTCTTCTTCGGTCTTCAAAGGTTGAGAATGACGATGAGATACGCTACCATGATGTCACACCCTAGTTAGCCATGCATTAGAGTGTTGCATCATGTTTACTCTTTCATCAGAAACCTGAAATGGGGATGACAGAACCCCCAGTCCCCTCTGAAACCAACTAGGGTTTACTAAAAACTTTTTCAATGAACCTGAAATGCCCTTCTAAAATGCCCATCATTTTTGTCTTGGTTCAGAACCTCTGCCAAAAGTGGTGCACATTTTCCTAGGCCATCTTAGGGTTTTTGAATTAAATCATAAATATTTGAATTTGGGCATTTAGAATTATATAAAATATTTAAATGCTCAAATATCTCCAAACTAAAATGTTTCATGTTGGAAATAATCCAACTATGGACCAGGAGTAGTTTGGTGATTTTAGGAGTAGCCTAAGTATTTTATTTAATTCAACAAAGTTGCAGAAGTATTAAAAAAACAGAAAACAGAAGAAATGGAAAAAACTTACCTGGCGCCTGCTCC
>NC_041386.1:301932669-301941297 GCF_002162155.2 Triticum dicoccoides | reverse complement strand
TCTCCAGCTCCTCCCCCTCGCGCTCCCCCGCCATGACCGACGCCACCATCGTCGTGCCTTCGTCGTAGCCGTGCTCCCCGCCGCCCGTGCGTCCTCTCATCGTGTCCAGGAGCTCCGCCGCTGTCCACTCCATCGAGCAAGCCGAGCCCCGAGCGCTCGCAACGCCCGAGTCCACCGCAACGACCTCGCCCGAACCGCCGTCGCCGGAGATCCCCTTCAACACCGTCGTCGCTCCGGTCCATCTCCGGCCACACCAAGGGCTTCGTCGCACTCACTGTGAGCTTAGCCATCTTCCCCTCCCTTCCGTTCTTGCGCCCGAGCCGTGTAGCGACCTCCCGGAGCTCAACCGCACCCACCGCCGTGGAGCTCGTTGCCGACGTGCTCCCATCATGCTCACCGTGTCACTTAGCACCTAGCTAGCCACTCCCCGAGCCTCACCGACCCCTCTAGCGTCAAGTTCGTCTTCGGCCGAACCCCGATGGCCGCCAAAGTCGTCGCCGGCGCCAACTTCGGCCACCCCGACCCCAACGGACTCCACCAAGAGCTGCGGCTCGTCCTCAGCTCCACTCCGGTGGTCTCCGCGACCCATTTGGTGGCCGAAACGGCCAAAACCACTTCCGCCGCCGCGTCGGGCTCGCCGGCGGCTAAACGCCGGTGCAGCCGACCCGGGTTTGACCACGGGTGGGCCCTGGTTGACTCCCCTGAGTCAATGACAGGTGGGGCCCAGCCCTGTTAATTAAACAGGTTTAGTTTTATTTAAACTTTAATTAAACTAATCACACTGACACGCGGGACCCACTGTCAGGTTTGACCCGGACGTGTTCCGTTGACCTGCTGATGTCACACTGACGTCAGGCTGACGCAATAATTGATTTTCTGGAATTAATCTAATATAGGAAATTCCAGAATATAGTTTAAACTTTAAAAATTCATAACTTTTATTCTGTAACTCCAAATCAGACAAATTATATATGAAAAATGATCAGAAAAATCCAATCTATCCATCTGTACTATTTTCATGCATGATTAAACAAGTTAACCTGATGTTTAATGCAGAACAAGGAAAAGCACTTTAAAAGGCCATGTTTGAGTTTGAAATTTGAATCTTTGATTCAAATTGGTTCCAAACCCTTCTGGTCTTAGCTGCATTAGCCCAACACACTCATATTGCTATGTTTCATGCATACATCATATTGTTGCACATTGTTTGGTGATGGTTGTGTATCGGTGTTCTTTGCGGCAGGATCTGCCTCCGAGGAGTATCGTGATTACCCTAACGAAGAACCGTATCAGTGCATCGAACCATCAGACAAGCAACCAACCATTTGATCATATCGATACAATCCCATGTTCTCGCTCCTGCTCTCTTTTACTGCATTAAGACAACGCGTTTCAAACTGCTGTGTGCTACGGTAGTTGAACCCACTTCCTCTGCATGACCTGTCATTGCCACATTAACTAGATGAAACCCACTAGCATGTGTAGGAGTTGATTGAGCCATATGTATGTGTTGTTCCTACCTTGCTATGCCTGCTATGCTTAGAGTCGTGTCAGGTCTGGTTCATCTGGGTGATGGGCTAGAGTGAAATGATTATGTCGGTAATGAGAGTGGTGTGGTGAACACGATTTGGTAAAGGTATCGATGGGAGGCCATGTAGGAGTACATGGTGGGTTGTTTCATTGAAGCCGACCTTAAGCACTGAGATCTGTATGTGTGATTTAAGAATCAGCTACTACCATGCATTGGGCCCGAAACCAATGGACCCTCTCGGCTTCTTATTCACCCTAGTTCTCCGCCCAGGAGTTGCAAGTAGTTTCTGGTGTTTGTAGCCTACTGGAGGCCGTGGACAACGCTGACCGTAGGGGTGGGCTGTGATGCGGTAGGTACGTGGCCGGGTGTACCAATACCCGTTAGGTATCTCGGGAACCCTGTTCACATCGTTCGGGGCTGTATGGGAAACCTCGGCCGGACTCCCTGCGGATGGAACCTGGATAGGCGATAAACCTGGACTGGAGGCTTAGGTGATTAGGTAGGTCATGGTCGACACCCACGTTGGGCTTCCGCTTGAAGGTTGCCGAGTACATGTCGTGTAAACGATGGTAAGTGGTGAGAGCGTGTATGAAGAAGTACACCCCTGCAGGGTTATCATGATCTATTCGAATAGCCGCGTCCGCGGTAAAGGACTACTTGGTTGCCTATACAGTTCATAGACAAGTAAATGGAAACTACTAAAAGCCTCAAGATAAGTGTGAGTGCCGAGGATGGCTCTTCCGTAGGAAGACGGAGGTGGATCCTCGGTAGTGTATTGAAGTGGAGAGTAGTGGACTCGTGTGCGCAAAACCATTTCAAGTTGGAGTCTCGTAGGTTAGCCTAGCCAAGAGTCAAAGCTGGCTTGCTGCAATAACTCCACCAACCCTTCTTGATAATATGCATGTATGTAGGATCTGATGTAAGTCTTGCTGAGTACCTTTGTACTCATGTTGCTATAATTTACATTTTTTACAGAAGACGCTGCAACCCCTTCTGATGGGTTCTACGTAGACGTTGACATCAATGAGTAGGCTAAGGCCCAGGTGGTGATCCTGAGCTTGTGAAGGACCACGTAGTATAGCTAGGCTTTCCAAGCCTCTCTTATTTTACTAGTTGTATGTACTCAGACAAGTTACTTCCGCTGCTAGTTTGTATGACTGTATGACTTGAATGTTGGGTCGTGTGACCCGTACCTTTGTGTATGTTATGTATGGCCCTCTGAGCCTTAAATAAAGTACTTGTGTCGTAGAGTCATGTTGTGATGCCTTGTTGTATTTGCACATATCGAGCATATTGTGTGTATGATTGAAATGCATGGTATGTGTGGGATCTGACTATCTAGTTGTTTATCTATAGTAGCCTCTCTTACCGGGAAATGTCTCCTAGTGTTACCGCTGAGCCATGGTAGCTTGCTACTGCTCTGGAACACTTAGGCTGGCCGGCATGTGTCCTTCTTCGTTCCGGTGTCTGTCCCTTCGGGGAAATGTCACGCATTGAGTACCGGAGTCCTGTTAGCCCGCTACAGCCCGGTTTACCGGAGTCCTGCTAGCCCAGTGCTACAGCCCGGACCCACTTGCTGATGATCGACACGTTCGAAGCTGGGTCATGGATGCCTGTCCCTGTAAGTCTGTGCCACTTTGGGTTTACGACTAGTCATGTCAGCCCGGGCTCCTTATCATATGGATGCTAGCGACACTATCATATACGTGAGCCAAAAGGCGCAAACGGTCCCGGGCAAAGGTAAGGCGACACCCGTGGGGATACCGTGCGTGAGGCCGCAAAGTGATATGAGGTGTTACCGGCTAGATCGATGTGACATCGAGTCGGGGTCCTAACAGCGTTGGCATCAGAGCCGGACTGCCTGTAGGTTCTCCAAGCCAAACTGGTCGATGTTGAGTCTAGAAATTCTTTAGTTATATGTAGGGGAATTGTTTGTGGGTTGGAACGTAAGGCTCTTTTTACTCCTTTATCTTATGACATTCTGATCTGAGTCAGTCTATTCTTCCACCGGGGGTTAAGGAATTAGGATCTATTCTCTCTATCAGGATCACGTGTTACTAATCAGTAGTACCTTATAGGTTTGATGGTTACAAGCCTAGTTCAGTTCTACTACCACATTATGTTGCTAGGATGGACTCAGAACTTTGATATGATGATGTTGAGTGTGAATGAAATCCTTTGTCAAATGTCTCAAAATCCTTCTTGAGCATTTACAGCTGTTATGCTGCCGAAATTTTGCTAGAAATTCTAATGCCTTTGCATTATGATTGTGCTTTCAGATGGCCACTCGCTACCTCAATCAAGTGGTTCGCCTGACTCGATGCCTAGATGTACCCGGCCATACTGCCATGTTGGTCAGGGTAATGACTGAGGCTGGATACCGTTGGTATCCTGAGTACACGGTCGAAGAGCAATTCCGAGACTTTAATCAAAGCCAGTATCTCTGCACTGTCAGGATATTTCCATCTTATCCTGGGTCCACCGAGCCCCTTCACTGCTCCTATGGACTCGGGGTTACTATTGAGATGGCTGTGCAGGACGCCGCCTACTCTATGATGACCATCATGCGAGTCAGGTCTGGCCTATTTCGGGACTCTGATTTCCGGTATATGCCAGGATCACTTCCGGGAGCACAAGGGTATCTCCAGGCTATCTATGCTGACCCCACCCAGGAGGATTCACGGACTCGCACTACTGCTGAGATGCTCGAGGATAAGGACCGTGAAAATCGGGCCTTGAGGTTAGAGCTCTTCAATACCCGTGCTGACCATTGGGCCACATTGACTCGGTTTGCACCGGCGGTGCAAGCTGGATATTCGGATATGCGCGATCTCTATCCTGTGAGATCTGCTCTGCCAGACGTGATGGGTTGGCGTGATGTAGGAGGCATCACCCCACCTCGCGGTCCCCGCAGGCCACCGTCTGTTGGTCCAAGACCTCATCCTAGCCCCTATGGTCCACAAGCTCCGCGAGATCGTCTGTTTCCGGATGATCATGTTGAGCTTCCAGGCTATGGAGGTAATTTCTACGAGGACTACTACGGATCGGTCTGAGTTAGTGGTAGTATCACTAGTTGTACTAGCTGTGTCGTCTATCGTCCTGCGTGACTCGTGGGATATGACCTAGTTTGTACCGCTTCCGGAGGTGTAGAAAAATAATGTATAGGAGCTTGGAATGCCTCCGATGAGATGTAATCCTCTTTTCACCGTAATAGTACTTTGTTTGGTCTTGTACTAAACCCTGTATGGTGTGTATGACGATGGAATAAAGAAGCAGTTGCTGTATCTACCATGTCATACGGATGATCATCTTGCATTTCGAGTTATTCCTTACATTCTGTATCCTATGTCGGAATTTTATCATTCTGACTAAATCATTGTCTTGTTTACCTAGGATGGTCAACACGCGCACTAACCCTGCTCCTCAAGAGCAGGCCGAAGGCAGTGAAGTCAGGAATGCAAATCTGCCTCATCCTCCTTCCCTAGCCGAGGTTATGATGGAAGCCGAAAGAAACAAGCGGGAGACCAACCGTTTGTTGGAGCGTATTGAACAGAACACGGCACACCATCAGAGGACTAACGTGGTGTCACTCAGTGATTTCATCAAGTTACATCCACCCACGTTCCACCACTCCGTCGAGCCTCTCGACGCTGATGACTGGCTTCGCAGTATTTCTCACAAACTGCGTTCCGCGCTGGTAGCGGAGGCTGACAAGGTCACCTTTGCTGCATATCATCTTGAAGGTCCCGCCAGTCTATGGTGGGAGAATTATGGAGCTATGCGCCCAGCGGGCCATGTCACTACTTGGGCTGAATTCAGCGAGGCTTTCCGTGAACATCACATTCCGGAGGGTCTCATGGACCGTAAACGTGAGGAATTTTGCAGTTTCACTCAGGGGCGACTCTCTGTGGATGCTTACAGCAGGGAGTTCGGTAACCTCGCACGATATGCAACTGAGGAAGTTTCTACTGATGCCAAGAAGCAAGCAAGGTTCCGTAAGGGGCTTAGTCCTGAGCTTCGCCGCGACCTCCATCTGCATGAGTGCACATCTTTTCAGAAACTTGTTAACAAGGCCATCAGCGCTGAAACTGGTCAGACTGATTATGATGCAACACGCAAGCATGGCCGTGACATGGGTTCCTCATCCGGTGCGGGTCCTCAGAAGCGCCGCGTGTGGGTGCCCAACACTGCCCTGCCACCTAGGTTCACACCGAGGCCATCCTTCCAGGCGCCTCGCCCCGTTCAACAGTCTGCACCAGCCAAGCCCTATGGGGGTCCAACCAACAATGCTCCTCCACGTACCAGTTCCGTGACTTGTTTCAAGTGTGGGGAATCTGGCCACTATATGCGTGAGTGTCCCCAGACCAACCCCAACCAATCTGCTAAAGCTGTTGGCCGTGGCAAGCCGACAGGGAAAGTGTTCCACGCCAAGCCGGCCACCGCTACACGTGGCCATGTCAACTGTATCTCGGCCGAAGAAGCTCAAGAGGATCCCAACGTCGTTCTCGGTACGCTCCTTGTTAATTACCACCCGGCATCTGTTCTTTTCGATACAGGAGCCTCTCATTCATTTATATCCGAGAACTATGCTCGTTTGCATAACACCGCATTCTGTGACATGCCATCCACTATGGAAATTTCTACTCCTGGTTCTAGATGGCAGACCTCCAGGGTAAGTTATGGAAATGAAATCCAAGTCGACAGACTTGTTTTCCTTGCATCTTTGATAGCTCTCAAATTTTCAGATATTAATATCATTTTGGGTATGGACTGGATGTCAGCTCATCATGCCAAAATTGATTGCTTCTCTAGGACTGTTCAACTCACTCATCCTTCGGGGAAGATAGTCAATGTCTTGACCCGATTAGCCAAGCGACAATTATATTCTCTTAACGCCAGCCCTTTGCCAGACCTTGAGGACGTTCCGGTAGTCCGTGACTTCCCGAATGTCTTCCCAGAGGAATTGCCAGGTGTTCCACTTGACAGGGATGTTGAGTTCGTAATAGACCTCATTCCAGGAACCGTTCCGATTGCTAGAAGACCTTATAAGATGGCACCACTAGAACTAGCCGAGCTTAAGAAACAACTCGATGAGTCCTTGAAAAAGGGTTTCATCCGACCTAGTTCATCTCCGTGGGCTTGCCCCGTCCTCTTCGTCAAGAAGAAGGATGGTACGGACCGGATGGTTGTAGATTATCGATCTGTCAATTTGGTCACAATCAAGAACAAATATCCGCTCCCCAAGATCAACGACCTGTATGATCAGCTCGCTGGATCCTCAGTCTTCTCCAAGATGGATTTGAGGTTGGGCTACCATCAAATCAAAATCAGAAACGGGGACATTCCTAAAACGGCCTTTGTTACTCGTTATGGCCAATACGAGTACACCGTCATGTCCTTCGGTTTAACCAACGCTCCAGCCACCTTCTCTCGGTTAATGAACTCAATCTTCATGGAGTATTTGGATAAATTCGTCGTGGTTTATCTCGATGATATACTCATCTACTCCAAGAACGAGGAAGAACATGCTAAACATCTAAGGCTAGTGTTGAAGAAACTTCGAGAGCATCGCCTTTATGCCAAGTTCTCTAAATGTGAATTCTGGTTGTCAGAAGTAACCTATCTGGGTCATGTAATATCTGGTAAAGGTATTGCTGTTAACCCTGAGCGAGTTCAAGCCGTCCTTAATTGGACTCCACCTGAATCGGTCAAACAGGTTCGGAGTTTTCTGGGCTTAGCGAGCTATTGTCGTCGCTTTGTTGAGACCTTCTCCAAAGTTGCTAAACCTCTAACCGAACTCCTCAAGAAAGATAAAAAGTTCGAATGGACTCCACAATGTGAGCACAGCTTTCAGGAACTGAAAAGACGCCTGACTTCTGCTCCCGTACTGGTACCGCCAGACTTCTCCAAGGACTTTGTTATCTACTGCGACGCCTCGCGACAAGGACTAGGTTGCATTCTCATGCAAGATCGACACGTAATTGCTTACGCTTCACGGCAATTGCACCCACATGAGGAGAATTATCCTACTCATGATCTAGAGCTTGCAGCCGTAGTCTATGCACTTAAGACCTGACGACATTACCTCCTCGGTAACCGTTGCGAAATATTCACTGATCACCAAAGTCTGAAGTACATTTTCACCCAACCGGATTTGAATCTCAGGCAAAGACGTTGGGTTGAGTTGATCACAGATTTCGACTTAGGAATAACTTACACCCCAGGGAAAGCCAACGTCATGGCTGATGCGCTAAGTCGTAAATCTTATTGTAACAACCTAATGTTACAACAAAGTCAACCGCTTCTCCATGAGGAATTTCAGAAGCTTAACCTTCACATTGTTCCTCAAGGTTTTCTTTCCACCTTGGTGGCGAAACCCACCCTTACGGACCAGATCGTCAAGGCACAGAAGGTAGATCCAGGAATCTCCCGCATCAAGAGAAACATCAAGAAAGGAATTGCGAATTGTTTCTCCATTAATGATCAAGGGGTCGTATACTTCGGGAATCGACTAGTGGTTCCCAAAGTGCGAAACCTGAGGCGATTGATCCTTAAGGAGGCCCATGAATCTCCTCTCACCATTCATCCCGGTAGTACTAAGATGTATCAGGACCTACGCCAGAGGTTCTGGTGGACTAGGATGAAGAGAGAAATTGCTCAGTATATTTCTAATTGCGACGTCTGTCGTCGTGTAAAAGCAGAACATCAACGGCCTGCTGGCACCCTTCAACCCTTAGCTATTCCTGAATGGAAATGGGATAAAATTGGTATGGATTTCATTACCGGTTTTCCCAGGACCAAGAGAGGGAATAATGCTATCTTCGTCGTTGTCGATCGTCTTTCCAAAGTAGCCCATTTCCTACCTGTTCGTGAGAGTATAACCGCTAGTCAATTGGCAGACTTATACATCTCCCGGATAGTGTCTCTCCATGGTGTTCCTTTGGAAATTAACTCGGATCGAGGAAGTCTTTTCACCTCTCGATTTTGGGAAAGTTTCCAAAACGCTATGGGAACCCGTCTCTCCTTTAGCACCGCTTTCCACCCTCAGTCGAGTGGTCAAGTGGAACGCGTCAACCAGATTCTAGAAGACATGCTTC
>NC_041386.1:301897678-301931363 GCF_002162155.2 Triticum dicoccoides | reverse complement strand
GCGCTCCCCCGCCATGGCCGACGCCACCATCGCCGTGCCTTCGTTGTAGCCGTGCTCCCCGCCGCCCGTGCATCCTCTCATCGTGTCCAGGAGCTCCGCCGCTGTCCACTCCATCGAGCAAGCCGAGCCCCGAGTGCTCGCAACGCCCGAGTCCACCGCAACGACCTCGCCCGAACCGCCGTCGCCGGAGATCCCCTTCAACGCCGTCGTCGCTCCGGTCCATCTCCGGCCACACCAAGGGCTTCGTCGCACTCACTGTGAGCTTAGCCATCTTCCCCTCCCTTCCGTTCTTGCTCCCGAGCCGTGTAGCGACCTCCCGGAGATCAACCGCACCCACCGCCGTGGAGCTCGTTGCCGACGTGCTCCCGGTCACCCTCCGACCACTCCACGGTGTCCATCATGCTCACCGTGTCACTTAGCACCTAGCTAGCCACTCCCCGAGCCTCACCGACCCCTCTAGCGTCAAGTTCGTCTTCGGCCGAACCCCGGTGGCCGCCAAAGTCGTCGCCGGTGCCAACTCCGGCCACCCCGACCCCAACGGAATCCACCAAGAGCTGCGGCTCGTCCTCAGCTCCACTCCGGTGGTCTCCGCGACCCATTTGGTGGCCGAAACGGCCAAAACCACTTCCGCCGCCGCGTCGGGCTCGCCGGCGGCTAAACGCCGGTGCAGCCGACCCGGGTTTGACCACGGGTGGGCCCTGGTTGACTCCCCTGAGTCAATGACAGGTGGGGCCCAGCCCTGTTAATTAAACAGGTTTAGTTTTATTTAAACTTTAATTAAACTAATCACACTGACACGCGGGACCCACTGTCAGGTTTGACCCGGACGTGTTCCGTTGACCTGCTGATGTCACACCAAATTCCAGAATAAATTGATTTTCTGGAATTAATCTAATATAGGAAATTCCAGAATATAGTTTAAACTTTAAAAATTCATAACTTTTATTCTGTAACTCCAAATCTGACAAATTATATATGAAAAATGATCAGAAAAATCCAATCTATCCATCTGTACTATTTTCATGCATGATTAAACAAGTTAACCTGATGTTTAATGCAGAACAAGGAAAAGCACTTTAAAAGGCCATGTTTGAGTTTGAAATTTGAATCTTTGATTCAAATTGGTTCCAAACCCTTCTGGTCTTAGCTGCATTAGCCCAACACACTCATATTGCTATGTTTCATGCATACATCATATTGTTGCACATTGTTTGGTGATGGTTGTGTATCGGTGTTCTTTGCGGCAGGATCTGCCTCCGAGGAGTATCGTGATTACCCTAACGAAGAACCGTATCAGTGCATCGAACCATCAGGCAAGCAACCAACCATTTGATCATATCGATACAATCCCATGTTCTCGCTCCTGCTCTCTTTTACTGCATTAAGACAACGCGTTTCAAACTGCTGTGTGCTACGGTAGTTGAACCCACTTCCTCTGCATGACCTATCATTGCCACATTAACTAGATGAAACCCACTAGCATGTGTAGGAGTTGATTGAGCCATATGTATGTGTTGTTCCTACCTTGCTATGCCTGCTATGCTTAGAGTCGTGTCAGGTCTGGTTCATCTGGGTGATGGGCTAGAGTGAAATGATTATGTCGGTAATGAGAGTGGTGTGGTGAACACGATTTGGTAAAGGTATCGATGGGAGGCCATGTAGGAGTACATGGTGGGTTGTTTCATTGAAGCCGACCTTAAGCACTGAGATCTGTATGTGTGATTTAAGAATCAGCTACTACCATGCATTGGGCCCGAAACCAATGGACCCTCTCGGCTTCTTATTCACCCTAGTTCTCCGCCCAGGAGTTGCAAGTAGTTTCTGGTGTTTGTAGCCTACTGGAGGCCGTGGACAACGCTGACCGTAGGGGTGGGCTGTGATGCGGTAGGTACGTGGCCGGGTGTACCAATACCCGTTAGGTATCTCGGGAACCCTGTTCACATCGTTCGGGGCTGTATGGGAAACCTCGGCCGGACTCCCTGCGGATGGAACCTGGATAGGCGATAAACCTGGACTGGAGGCTTAGGTGATTAGGTAGGTCATGGTCGACACCCACGTTGGGCTTCCGCTTGAAGGTTGCCGAGTACATGTCGTGTAAACGATGGTAAGTGGTGAGAGCGTGTATGAAGAAGTACACCCCTGCAGGGTTATCATGATCTATTCGAATAGCCGCGTCCGCGGTAAAGGACTACTTGGTTGCCTATACAGTTCATAGACAAGTAAATGGAAACTACTAAAAGCCTCAAGATAAGTGTGAGTGCCGAGGATGGCTCTTCCGTAGGAAGACGGAGGTGGATCCTCGGTAGTGTATTGAAGTGGAGAGTAGTGGACTCGTGTGCGCAAAACCATTTCAAGTTGGAGTCTCGTAGGTTAGCCTAGCCAAGAGTCAAAGCTGGCTTGCTGCAATAACTCCACCAACCCTTCTTGATAATATGCATGTATGTAGGATCTGATGTAAGTCTTGCTGAGTACCTTTGTACTCATGTTGCTATAATTTACATTTTTTACAGAAGACGCTGCAACCCCTTCTGATGGGTTCTACGTAGACGTTGACATCAATGAGTAGGCTAAGGCCCAGGTGGTGATCCTGAGCTTGTGAAGGACCACATAGTATAGCTAGGCTTTCCAAGCCTCTCTTATTTTACTAGTTGTCTGTACTCAGACAAGTTACTTCCGCTGCTAGTTTGTATGACTGTATGACTTGAATGTTGGGTCGTGTGACCCGTACCTTTGTGTATGTTATGTATGGCCCTCTGAGCCTTAAATAAAGTACTTGTGTCGTAGAGTCATGTTGTGATGCCTTGTTGTATTTGCACATATCGAGCATATTGTGTGTATGATTGAAATGCATGGTATGTGTGGGATCTGACTATCTAGTTGTTTATCTATAGTAGCCTCTCTTACCGGGAAATGTCTCCTAGTGTTACCGCTGAGCCATGGTAGCTTGCTACTGCTCTGGAACACTTAGGCTGGCCGGCATGTGTCCTTCTTCGTTCCAGTGTCTGTCCCTTCGGGGAAATGTCACGCATTGAGTACCGGAGTCCTGTTAGCCCGCTACAGCCCGGTTTACCGGAGTCCTGCTAGCCCAGTGCTACAGCCCGGACCCACTTGCTGATGACCGACACGTTCGTTGCTGGGTCATGGATGCCTGTCCTTGTAAGTCTGTGCCACTTTGGGTTTACGACTAGTCATGTCAGCCCGGGCTCTTTATCATATGGATGCTAGCGACACTATCATATACGTGAGCCAAAAGACGCAAACGGTCCCGGGCAAAGGTAAGGCGACACCCGTGGGGATACCGTGCGTGAGGCCGCAAACTGATATGAGGTGTTACAAGCTAGATCGATGTGACATCGAGTCGGGGTCCTGACACATGAATTGTTGAGGCACTCTAGAATGAAAATTAGAAAGGTTGAACGAATGATGAAAAGAATTAGAAAGATCTTAGAGAAGGACATTTGACTGATGACAAAACATTCTTGCGTCAAACTTTGAAAGATTTGAGAATAGCTCCGGTAAAATTATAAGAGTCAGGTAAGATCCTGGGAAAAAAGACCTATGGGTTAGGGCCCACTCAAAAGAAACACCGTCGAAATGATTTAAAAGAGAGATTGCACCAGTTGAATAAAATGGCTTGAATGAGATAGCAACCTCGAAATAACTTGAACGGATCAAGAATGTAACCGTGAATCTTCTGAGATATCCTCAGCACTCCGGAACAATTGAATAGCGAGAAGTGGATTATTAAGAGGTGCACCGGCATGGGAACGCATTTGAAACAATGAAAGGAATATGATCAACACCGAAAGCTTGATTTGAATCCACCGGAGAAGATAAAAGAAACGAAGAATGATGAACTTGAAGTTCCGTTAGTATCTTCCTCAGAATCACCGAATAAGAATATTGACGGAAAAGAATGGAGAGACTTCTCATCCATAAGATGGATACTTGATTAGAAATCTGAGTCCTTCAAGAAAAAGGGTGGGAGGGTGGGAAAACAAAGGCAACTTGGGCAGATGGAACGAACACCGTTGGGAAAAACTGAAAGGTGGTCTTGCAAATGTTGACATGATCGGATCCACTTGAAGAGAAACACACCAAATGAAAAAGGATTGACATGACAATATCGATGATCAAGAAGGATTGGTATTCACATAGAAATATGAGAGCACCATTTAGAAAAGGTATGGAATCCACATTTGACTTCGAAGCAACTCGAATACCACAACTGAAAACAAAACAAAGGATTGGCTTGCAAGATAAGCCAGAACAAACATATGATAGATCCCATATCGTATCATGTGTCTGTTGGAAAGATATTCTAGGAGCTACTTGAATTCCCACCTATAAACTCCCGAAACTTTCTGGTTATGCAATCAGGTGTTGGGGATACAGGGGAAGCATAATATCTCACCCAAACTAACAATTCCTACATCCAGCTCTATCCATCCTTCAACACATAACCAAGAAATCTTCGGAAATCATTTACCTCAACCTTTGAAAAGCATCCGTTATACGAGTTATGGCAATACTCTCGAACTCCTGCCCCATTACTGGGTGGCGTCGAGGTTATCTCAGCAACAACTGCATAAAAGAGATTTTCGATGTCGGCGAACTCAGGTATTCCAGAACTGCAACGATAAAATTGTGACGACAACACCTCGGAGCTCAACTCCCTGGGACACTGCCACAACCCCTAAATGTCAGGAGGCACCAAGAACAATGTTCTCGTCACAAAACCATCAGAACGATTCCAAGATACCCGCGTGATCCTAAAAAAAATCGTGAAATTTGAGAAGAGAAGAGTCAAAACTCTACGTTAGGAGGCCTCACCAGAGCGACGAAGGGACTGAGGAGTAAAAATAATCCTACTCTCCAATATCTATAATCCTATAAGACTCAAAACATTTTGTTCTAGACTCAACAACATTAGTGATTCGATCAAGCAGGGGGCACCTAAGTCGGGGAAGGCTCTGATTACCAACTTGTAACACCCACGATGCGGCTATATCTCCCACGTGTCGGAGCACGACTTAGAGGCATAACCGCATGGTAGGCATGTCGCAAGAGGGGTAATATTTACACATCCCATGTACTGAATAAGAAAGGGATAAAGAGTTGGCTTACAATCGCCACTTCACACAATACATAAATATAACATACATCATCCAGAATACAGTCAAGGTCGGACTACGGAACCAAAAATAAAGAAAGACAACCCCAAATGCTAGATCCCCGATCGCCCGAACTGGGCTCCTCTACTGATCATCCGGAAAAGAAACAAAGCAACGGACAAGATCTTCATCGAGCTCCCACTTGAGCTGGGTTGCGTCACCTGCACTGGTATCATCGCCACCTGCAACTGTTTGGAGGTATCTGTGAGTCACGAGGACTTAGCAATCTCACACCCGCGAGATCAAGACTATTTAAGCTTATGGGTAGGAAAGGGTAGTGAGGTGGAGGTGCAGCAAGCACTAAGCATATATGGTAGCTAACTTACGCAAAAGAGAGCGAGAAGAGAAGCAACACAATGATCGAGAAGCTAGAAGTGATCAAGAAGTGATCCTGAAGCTACTTACGTTCAAGCATAACACAAGAACCGTGTTCACTTCTCGGACTCCGCCGAGAAGAGACCATCACGACTACACATGCGGTTGCTTCATTTTAATTAAGTTAAGTTTCAAGATCTCTACAACCGGACATTAACAAATTCCCATCTGCCCATAACCGCGGGCACGGCTTTCGAAAGTTCAAAACCCTGCAGGGGTGTCCCAACTTAGCCCATCACAAGCTCTCACGGTCAACGAAGGATATTCCTTCTCCCGGGAAGACCCGATCAGTCTCGGAATCCCGGTTACAAGACATTTCAGCAATGGTAAAACAAGACCAGCAAAGCCACCCGATGTGCCGACAAATCCTGATAGGAGTCGCATGTATCTCGTTCTCAGGGCACACCGGATGGGTAAGACGTCGGGTTGGCATAGACCCTGGTTGCCCAGGGGGCGCCGAACATTGCCCAGTTCGGACCAACACTTAGAGAAGCACTGGCCCGGGGGGTTAAAATAAAGATGACCCTTGAGTCTGCAGAACCCAAGGGAAGGTGATAGGTTGTTAGGAAAATGTAAAACCAAGGTTTGGCCTTGCTGGAGGAGTTTTATTCGAAGCAAACTGTCAAGGGGTTCCCATAACACCCAACCATGTAAGGAAGGCAAAATGAAGGAACATAACACCGGTATGACGGAAACTAGGGCGACAAGAGTGGAACAAAACACCAGGCATAAGGCTGAGCCTTCCACCCTTTACCAAGTATATAGATGCATTAAAGTAAACAAGATATATTGTGATATCCCAACATATCCATGTTCCAACATGGAACAAACTTCATCTTCACCTGCAACTAGCAACGCTATAAGAGGGGCTGAGCAAAGCGGTAACATAGCCAAACAACGGTTTGCTAGGAAAGGTGGGTTAGAGGCTTTACATGGCAATATGGAAGGCATGATAAAGCAAGTGGTAGGTATCGCGGCATAGCAAAAGAGCGAGCAACTAGCAAGCAAATAGAAGTGATTTCGAGGGTATGGTCATCTTGCCTGCAAAGTTCTCAGAGTTGACGAAAGCTTGATCCTCGTTAGCGTACTCAACAGGTTCCTCAGTCACGTACTCGTCTCCTAGCTATACCCAAAGCAAGAACACAAGCAAAGGGCCAACAATCAATCACGGTGCAATGCGCAAGCAACATGATGCAAACATGGCATGATATGCGAGATGTGATATGCAATGCATATGCGTGCTCTGGAATGAAAGGATTGATCAAGGCATCAACTTGGCCAACCAAGTGTGCCTCTGGAAAGATGAGATGATTTCGGTCGAAATCGATATAAAGATCACCGGAATCGGATGCACGGTTTGCAAATGGCAAGCAAAACAATAATGGCACAATTATGCGATTAACAGCACGATGCCATCTAGAATGCAACAAGAAACTAAGCTAATGCACTCCAACATATCAACAAGGCACATGGCAGTGATCTACTCAACATGCTTGACAAAAAATGAACACTGAGCTATGGCTAAATCACACAAGAACAGGTTCAAACAAGCATGGAAATAGTGCAAAAGATATCAACTTCACAGACTTAGTGAAAATACTAACACGTCAGGAATTAACATCAGGAAGCCATGTTTAGAGCAAGCAAACAACATGCTACAGGAACATATAATAGCAATACAATGCATGGCATGAATCTACTCAAGGCATAGAACAAAAGTCCCTTACTGACCATAAGCCAAAAAGGATCAGAAGATATGATGGCACCCATGTAAACATAGCAAGTTTCGTTAACAGATTCAGACTTAGCAGAAAACTGAGCATGGCAAAACAAAGTTATGAAGGCATCTTTGCAAGCTCGATTCACTCAACCCAAGGCATTGCATGACACGATAATCATAGCATCAGCAAGAATACATGTTCATAAGGCTAACCATGGCAAGAACAAGTTTATAGCATGCTTGGGTCAACTACAACATCCATGGCAAAATTGATTAACATGTAAACAATCTGCCAGAAACATTTTATAGCAAAAGTAGAGCAAGATTAGGACATGCTTGGGCACTCCATAATTGCAAACAGGGGCATGGATGGATAGAACACAACTATATGTCCAAAACATCCTTACTGAAGATACTCAAAAGAAGCATGGATATCACTGTAGCAACATGAATACATGGCATAAAAATAACAGCAGGCACAAGACTTACTAAAATCCTAAGTCCCTGAAATCAGCAATATCATGAGGGCTACTTTGCATGCTTGTGCTATTCACCACAAAGATCACAAAAATACATGGCATACACCCTTGTAAATATGGCATGGCATAGATCAAAATACATGTAGAGCTCATGGCCATATGCAGCACACAACAATTGTAGCAAAAATGACAAATGCTCATACTCTATTAAGAATCAGCACCTAACATTTTATAGCACCCTTGCATCAACTATTTGGGCATCAAGATGGACTCAAACAAGCATGTCACAATGGAGCAAAATGAAGAGCACATCATGATGAACATTTCAATATATCACACGCACGAAACGGAGCTACGAACATGGAGTTATGATGCGTTGAACAAAGCAATAAAATATGGCAGAAAAAGGACTTGGTGAAATTCAACCTCCGAGAACTTGGACGGGGTGAATCCGGGACGGAGGGTGCGGCGTTTGGATTGGGGAACGCGGCCGTACAGGGTTGTTGCCGTGCAGATCGACGCCAGCGACAATCCTCGGGGTGCAGGGCGGCGATGGAGGCGGTGACTAGGCGCAGGGACGGGCGGATCCGGCACTAGGACCTCGTCCTCGGCCAGATCTGGCGAGGGTCGGTAGCGGGGGGAGGCGAGGCCAGAGCCCTGGCGGGCGGCGAGATGCGCGTGGCGGTGTGGCACGGGGTGAAGGAGTGGAGCGGGCGGCGGAGGACGCGCGGCGATGCGGTGGCGCGCGCCGGCGAGGGGCAGCGGGGTGGCACGCGGCTCGGGCCCTCGCGCGGGGAGGTGCTCGACCGAGCGGCGGCGGCGACTGGGCCGGACGGGCCTGCTCCAGGCTCACGGGCCCGCGCAGTGGAGGTGAGCGGTGGGGTGACAGGTGGTGCACGGCGGTTGGCTCGGAGCGGCGGCGGAGATGATGTGGCGGCACCGGATTGGACGGAGTGAGGCGGCCGGGCGCGGAGGACATGTCCGGCGGCGGGGTTTTTGTCCGGCGGCGCAAAGAGGGAGTTTGCTAGGGTTTCATCTGCGCGAATTTTCAGAGGGGAGCACCTATTTATAGGTAGGAGGAGTTTGGAGTGTCCAAATGAGGTGTAGTTTTCTCCCACGCGATCGAGATCTGACAGCGGAGGACATGGAAGGGGTTTGGAAGGGTTATTGGGCCATTTTGGAGGGGTGTTGGGCTGCAACACACACGAGGCCTTTTCGGTTCCTCGGTTAACCGTTGGAGTATCAAACGGACTCCAAATGGCACGAAACTTGATAGGCGGTCTACCGGTGGTGAACCAAGGCCGCTTGGAAAATCTCAGTCCATTCCGAGAACGTTTAACACCCGCTCATGAAAAGAGGCAAAAGGGGGCGTCGGACGACGTAGGAGTGTCGGATTGCAAAACGGACAATGGAGAAAATGCTCGGATGCATGAGACGAACACGCATGCAAATGAGATGCACATGATGACATGATATGAAATGCATGACATGACCAAAATGCAAAACAAAGACAAAACCCAACCACGAAAGGAATCTCATAACTTAGAGCCGAAAAAGGAAAGAGTCGGAGTACAAATATGGCAAGTTGTATCCGGGGCGTTACATAGGCTAGGGGGATTTGGGGGCTTCCGAAGCCCTCCGATCGAGATCCGACGGTCCGGAGGGGAGGGGAGTGTAGGTGGGCTGATGATGGGTTGTGTAAGTGGACTAGTGGGCTGAGAAGAGAGGAAGATGGGCAGCCCGGCACATGTTTCCGGATACCGGAAACGTCCGACGTATGACCGGCTATAGTGCCGCTATATGTTTAACAGTTGGGCTATCAAATGAGCTCCGAATGCGACGAAACTTGACAGGCGGTCTACCTACACTATAACAACACCGCATGTCAACTTTCATCCCATTCCGAGAACATTTTCCGGGCACTTATATAATAATATTTTGGACATGTCGCGGGCGCGTGCAAGTGTGTCTGGGCTCAGAACGGACAACGAAGAGAACGGGGAGACCTGGACGGATGCAAGTTTGAAAACATGATGATGCAATGCACATGATGACATGATGAAATGCAACACGCAAGCAAAAGACATGGCAACAATGGCGAATAACCGGAAGACACCTGGCGCAACGGTCTCGGGGCGTCACATGATACAATGAAAAAGTATGAGCACCGACAACTGGCATGAGTGTGTGAACATGAATGTAATGTCGGTGAGAAATGCGTACTCCCCCAAGCTTAGGCTTTTGGCCTAAGTTGGTCTAGGCCCATGGGTCAAAATGGTCCTCTCTAGTGTACTGAGGAGGATCCTCAGGGTGCCACCGGTTAGCGATCTCCTCTGGATCCCACTGATAAACAGACTGACGGTGAGGATCAAGTGGTGGCTCCGGCTCAGGCTACGATATGCATGAACGGCCTCCGGCAAAACAAGGTACGTGCCTGAAAATATGTTGAACAAAGAGGAAGCAGGCAAGGTAATAGTCTCAAAGTAATTTTTATCAAATATCAGTCTATAGTTAAGAATCTTCTTCTTATTCTTAACAATAAAATCATGTGCTACCATACTCTTATAATCTAGAAAAATAGGAGGTGGCAACTTTTCCTCTTTCTCATAATGCCTAATAGGTATGTTAAAGTGTGTCTGGTTTTGGTAGTAATCTGTGAGTCACGGGGACTCAGCAATCTCACACCCTCGCGATCAAGACTATTTAAGCTTATGGGTGGGAAAAGGTAGTGAGGTGGAGCTGCAGCAAGCACTAGCATATATGGTGGCTAACATACGCAAATAAGAGTGAGAAGAGAAGCAAAGCATGGTCGTGAACTAAAAGTGATCAAGAAATGATCCTGAAACTACTTAAGTTCAAACATAACACAAGAACCGTGTTCACTTCCCGGACTCCGCCGGAAAGAGACCATCACGGCTACACACGCGGTTGATTCATTTTAATTAAGTTAAGTGTCAAGTTCTCTACAACCGGACATTAACAAATTCCCATCTTCCCATAACCGCGGGCACGGCTTTCGAAAATTCAAACCTGCAGGGTTGTCCCAACTTAGCCCATCACAAGCTCTCACGGTCAACAAAGGATATTCCTTCTCCCAGGAAGACCCGATCAAACTCGGAATCCCGGTTACAAGACATTTCGACAATGGTAAAACAAGACCAGCAAAACCACCTGATGTGCCGACAATCCCGATAGGAGTCGCACGTATCTCGTTTTCAGGGCAACACCGGATGAGACTAGCTACAAGTAAAACCAAACCTCAAGTTTCCCGAAGGTGGCCCCGCAGGTAGCTCGGTTCGGACCAACACTTAGACAAGCACTGCCCGGGGGGCTAAAAAAAGATGACCCTTGGGAGCGCGACTCCCAAGGGAAAAGTAGGTGGTGGTGAGGCAAATGGTAAAACCAAGGTCGGGCCTTGCTGGAGGAGTTTTATTCAAATCGAACTGTCAAGGGGTCCCCATAACACCCAACCGTGTAAGGAACGCAAAATCAAGGAACATAACACCGGTATGACAGAAACTAGGGCGGCAAGAGTGGAACAAAACACCAGGCATAAGGCCGAGCCTTCCACTCTTTACCAAGTATATAGGTGCATTAAAGTAAACAAGATATAATAATGATATCCCAATAATAAACATGTTCCAACAAGGAACAAACTCCATCTTCACCTACAACTAGCAATGCTATAAGAAGGGTTGAGCAAAGCGGTAGCATAGCCAAACAACGGTTTGCTAGGAAAGGTGCGTTAGAGGCTTGACATGGCAATATGGGAGGCATGATAAAGCAAGTGATAGGTATCACGGCATAGCAATAGAGCGAGCAACTAGCAAGCAAAGATAGAAGTGATTTCGAGGGTATGGTCATCTTGCCTGCAAAGTTCTCCGAGTTGACGAAAACTTGATCCTTGTAAGCGTACTCAACGGGTTCTTGGATCACGAACTCGTCTCCCGGCTCTACCCAAGGCAAGAACACAAGCAAAGGCAACCACAATCAACCACGATGCAATGCGCAAGCAACATGATGCAAAACATGGGATGACATGCGGGACGTGATATGCAATGCATATGCGTGCTCCGGAAGGAAAATATTGAACCAGGCCTCCACTTGGCAAACCAAGAGTGCCGATGGAAAGATGAGTTGATTTTAGTCGAAATCGATATAAAGATTACCGGAATCGGATGCACGGTTTGCAAATGGCAAGCAAAACAAGAATGGCACAATCCTGCGATTAACAGCACTATGCCATCTAGAATGCAACAAGAAACTAAGCTACTGCACTCCAACGTAGCAACAAGGCACATGGCAGTGATCTACTCAAGATGCTTGACAAAATATGAACACTGAGCTACGGCTAAATCACACAATATCAGGTTCAAACAAGCATGGCAAAAGTGCAAAAGATATCAGCATCACAGACTTAGTGAAAATAACAACATGACAGGAATTAACATCATGAAGCAAAGTTTAGAGCAAGATAACAACATGCTACAGGATCATATCATAGCAAACAAAGGCATGGCATGAATCTAATCAAAGCATATGACAAAAGTCCCTTACTGACCATAAGCCTAAAGGATTAGAAGATAAGATGGCACCCATGTAAACATAGCAAGTTTCGTTAACAGATTCAGACTTAGCGGAAAACTGGACATGGCATCAACAAAATTACGAAGGCATGTTTGCGAGCTCGATTCACTCAACACAAGGCATTGCATGACAAACTAAGCATACTACCAGCAATAAGACATGTTCATGAAGCTAACCAAAGCAAGAACAAACTCATAGCATGCATGGATCAACTACAACAACCTTGGCAAAATTGATTAACACGTAGACAATCTGCCAGGAACATTTTATAGCAAAAGTAGAGCAAGATTGAGTCATGCTAGGGCACTCCATAAATGCGAACAGGGACATGGATGGATAGAGCACAACCATATGTCCAAATCATCCTTACTGAACATACTCAAAAGAAGCATGGATCTCTCTGTAACAACATGAATACATGGCATAAAAATAACAGCAGAGCAAAGACTTAGTGAAATTCTCAGTTTCGGAAACATCAATATTATGAGAGCTACTTTGCATGCATGTGCTAGTCACCACATTGATCACAAAAATACATGGCATACACCCCTGTAAAGATGGCATGGCATAGACAAAAACACATGTAGAGCTCATGCCCATAAGAAGCACACAACAATCATGGCAAAAATGACAAATGCTCATAATCTGGTAAGAAACAAGAACTAACATTTTATAGCACTCTTGCATCAACAATTTGGGCATCAATATGGACTCAAACAAGCATGGCACAGTGGAACAAAACGAAGAGCACAACCTAATGAACATTTTGATATATTATGCGCATGAAATGGAGCATTATGCAACACGTTATGGACATGACAAGATGCACACATGATATTGGAAACTTCAGGGACTTAGCCAAAATTCCAAGTCTGTGGGTGAGCGCAACAGAGCAACAATCGCCCACGGCGATGGATAAGGGAAGTGGTGGGGCCTCATCAGATTGGGCTCGGCCAGGGTTGAAGGAGTGGCAGGCCGAGGCTGAGGTGGGCCGGCGCGCTGGAGATGGGCCGGTGGAGATGGGCCCACGTGGGAGGCCGGACGGTCGGGGCGCTGGGCGTCGTCGTCCTCCCGACGACCGAATGGCGGCGGTGGTGGATCGCGCTGGCGACGGCGAGGCGAGGCAGGAAAGATGGCGGGAAGGCGACGTCCGGGGAATACGGCGACGGGGTCGACGTAGGCGGAGGACTCCGGCGAGCGGGTGCAGGCCCTCGGGCACGGGCGGTGCGTCACGACCCCGGATCTGACGCGGGGCGGCCGGATCCGGCCGTCTCCGGCGATGGTCGGCAGCGGGGGAGGCGAGGCCGAAGCTGTAACGCCCTCGATGCAGCTATAGCTCCCACGTATCGAGGCACGACTTAGAGACATAACCGCATTGAAAGCAATGTCGCAAGTTAGGCAATCATCACAACATCCCATGTAATATATGATAAAAGGGGGAGATACATAGTTGGCTTACACTCGCCACGTCACATCAGAGTACATAAATAACATACATCATCCAAACACTCATGGCCCGACTACGGCGCCAAAATAGAAGATAACCCAACATGCGACAAGGCCCCGAATCAAACCCCAACTAGGCACCACTACTGATCATCAGGAAAAGACACGTAGTATCGCTGAGAGTCCTCGTCGAACTCCCACTTGAGCTCGTACTTGTCACCTGGAGCGGAATCACCTGGACCTGCATCTGGAGTTATAGTATCTGTGAGCCACAGGGACTCAGCAATCTCGCACCCTCGCGATCAAGACTATTTAAGCTTATAGGTATGGCAAGGTAAAATATGAGTGGAGCTGCAGCAAGCGACTAGCAAGTATGGTGGCTATCTTATTCGCAAAAGAGAGCGAGAAGAGGAAGCAAAGCACGAGCGAGAAGCTAGAGGAACAACCTGCGCAAACATTACTCCAACACCATGTCCACTTCCCGGACTCCGCCGAGAAGAGGCCATCACGGTAACACACTCAGTTGATTCATTTTAATTAATTAATGTTCAAGTTATCTACAACCGGACGTTAACAAATTCCCATCTGCCCATAACCGCGGGCACGGCTTTCGAAAGTTCAATCCCTGCAGGGGAGTCCCAACTTAGCCCATGACAAGCTCTCACGGTCAACGAAGGAATAGACCTCCTCCCAAGACATTCCGATCAGACTCGGTATCTCAGTAACTCCAGACACTTCGACGGGTTAAAACAAGACCAGCAACACCACCCGCTGTGCCGACAAATCCCGATAGGAGCTGCACATATCTCGTTCTCAGGGCACACCGGATAAGCTAAGCGTACGGGAGCCAACGTAACCCAAGTTGCCGAGGGACGGCCCCGCACGGTGCTCTAGGTTGGACCAACACTCAGAGGAGCACTGGCCCGTGGGGGGTAAAACAAGATGACCCTTGAGTCTGCAGAACCCAAGGGAAAGAAAAGGCTAGGTGGCAAATGATAAGACCAATGTTGGGCATTGCTGGACAAGCTTTAATCAAGGTGAAACATCAAGGGGTTCCCATTATAACCCAACCGCGTAAGGAACGCAAAATCCGGGAACATAACACCGATATCACGGAAACTAGGGCGGCAAGAGTGGAACAAAACACTAGGCGAGAGGCCGAGCCTTCCACCCTTTACCAAGTATATAGATGCATTAAGATAACATAGCAATATAATGATATCCCAACAAGTAAATAAATGTTCCAACAAGGAACAGCCTCCAATCTTCACCTGCAACTAGCAACGCTATAAGAGGGGCTGAGCAAAGCGGTAACATAGCCAATCAATGGTTTGCTAGGACATGGTGGGTTAGAGTTTCAACATGGCAATTGGGAGGCTGACAAGCAAAAGGCAGGCATCGTAGCATTGGCATAGCAAGAGCGAGCAAACTAGCATAGCAAAAATAGTAGTGATTTCGAGGGTATGATCATCTTGCCTGCACAGTTGTCAGAGTTGACTGGATCCTCACAAGCAAACTCAACGGGCTCCTCGGTAGCAAACTCATCTCTGGGCTCTACCCAAACAAGACAAACAAGCAACAAGGATACAATCAACCACGTGCAAGGATCAAGCGATATGATGCAATGATGATATGTTATGCGGGATGCGATGCGGGATGCAAAATGCATGATATAACAAGAAATGCATGAACCTGGCCTCAAATTGGAATCTCAAGGGTGCCACTAGAAAGATGAGATGAAATCGCTTGAAAACGATATAAATAACGCCGGAATCGGAGTTACGGTTTGGAAATGGCAAGCGTTTCAAAAAAATGACACCGGTCTGCGATTTACAGCAAGTAGGCATCTAAACGCAATGAAATGAACATGCTACAGCCACCAAACATGACAACAAAATACATGTCAGGGATGCACACAAGATGCTTAACAAAAGACTAGCACTGAGCCACGGCCAATTCATCCATTATGAGGTTCAAACAAGCATGGCAAAAACGCAAATGCAAAACAGATTCCAGACTTAGTGAAATTAACACTTGTCTGAAATTTCAGATCACGAAGCCCTCTTTGGAGCAGCAAAACAACATGATACATGACCTGATTAAGACAAAGAAGAACATGGCATGGAGCTACTCAACAAGCTTAACAAAAGTCCCTAAGTGACCTGGGGCCAAAAGGGATCACAAAATATACTAACGGGCACACGAACATAGCTAAAACACAATCAGTTTTCAGACTTAGTGAAAACTGAGACATGCTGAAATATAACTCACGAAGGCATGTAAACGAGCTCGATGCACTCACCACGGGGCAAGTCATGGCAAGGCAAGCATACATCCATTATGAAGACACAAAATGCTAGCTAGACATGGCAAGAACAATGGCATAGCATGCACGGATCAACTACAACAACATCGGCAAAATCGCAAATGAGTTGACGATCTGCCCAGATTCACAACGAAGCAAAAGTAGAGCTCGCTTGACTTAAGCTAGGGTGCTCCATAATTGCAAATAAAGACATGGATGGATAGACCATAACATGATTAACAAAACTCCTTAATTGATCATCCTCAAAAGAGGCACGGATCACTAGGAAACAAGCTGAACATATGGCATCATGAACTAAATAATCCCAGACTTAGTGAAAACTACTAAGTCTCTGAAAACAGATTTACCGGGTGCCTCACTTTGCAAGCTTGCACAAGTCACCACACACATCCTAAAAATGCATGTGTTGCACCTCTGGAAAGAAGAGAAAATGCTTAACAAAACATATGAAGGACTCACAGGCATAGCATGCACACAATAATCATGGCAAAAATGACAAAAGTCTAAGATGAACTAGCAGATCTGACAATTAACTCACGAAGCCTCCTTCTAACAGCATTTCGGGCATCAAGATGAGCTCAAATGAAAATGGTGCAATGGAATGAAATGATGTACTCGTCGAAGCGAACATTTTCATATGCTATATGCCCAAATCGGAGCTACGGATGCAAAGTTATGGAGCCTCGAACATAGCAACTTGGACTAAAAATTTAATGACTTAGAGAAAAAAACAACCCCAGATCTAGGGTTGCACGGAAACTGAGGCGGCGGCGACACTGTTCACCGAAGATCTCCGGCGAGGATGCCGAGGACGACGGCGAGGTGGGCAGGGACGGCGGCCGGCGGGGGCGACGTCACCGGCGACCGGAGGCGGCGGCGCAGGGGCCCATGGTGGCGGCGGCGGCTGCCGGCGGGAGCGGCGCGTCCGGGCAACGCGTCGGGCGGCGGGGTCCCGCGGCGGGGCGGCGAGGTGGTGCGGCGGCGCCGTGCCGGCGTGGTGGCGTCGGGCGCCGGACGCGGGGAAGGATGCGGCGGAGCAACAGGCGCGGGCGGCGGTGGCTTCGCGCCCTTGGGGGCCCGACGTGGGCCTGGCGGGCCGGCGGTGCTGAGGCGGCGATGTGGGGCGTCGCGGGCTGACGTGGCGGCGTCCCGTTGGTCGGCGGTGGCGGGCGGATGCGTCCGGTTGCGGCCGGACGTGTCCGATGGCGGCGGAGTAGATTTTTAAGGTTTCGTGGGGGAGGAGAGATCCGAAATTGGAGGGGTCTATTTATAGGCATAAGTGGAGCTAGGAGAGTCCAAATGAGGTGCGGTTTTCGGCCACGCGATCATGATCGACCGCTCTAGGACATGGAGCAGAGTTTGGTGGGTTTTGGGCCAAAATAGAGGGGTGTTGGGCTGCAACACACATGAGGCCTTTTCGGTCCCTCGGCTAACCGTTGGAGTATCAAACGAAGTCCAAATGACACGAAACTTGATAGGCGGTCTACCGGTAGTAAACCAAGGCCGCTTGGCAAGTCTCGGTCCAATCCGGAAATGTTTAATCCCCACACACAAAAGAAAGGTAGAAATGACCACCGGAGGAGAATGAAGCACCGGAATGCAAAACGGACAACGGGGAAAATGCTCGAATGCATGAGATGAACACGTATGCAAAAGCAATGCACATGATGACATGATATGAGATGCATGACAAAGACAACAACACACAGAGACAAAGACCCGAACCCGAGAAATAAATATAACTTAACGCCGGAAACGACAAGAGTTGGAGTACAAATTGGGAAAGTTATATCTGGGGCGTTACAGAAGCCCCCGTGGGCGGCGATGAGACGACGATGGGGCGGCGGGGGAGGCGACATCCGGGCGAGAGGCACTCGGGCGCCGGCAGGCGGTGACGGCGGCAAAGCGGCTCCGTCGGAGCTTGCCGGCGGGAGACCGGGCGGCGGGGCGTGAGGCACGCAGGCGGGCGGCGCTCGGGCCGGGCAGCGGTGCGGTCGGGCTCGCGCGGGCCCCGGATGGGCTCCGCGGGCCGCGTGGTGGTTGGAGGCGGCGGCGACAGGTGGCGGCGCCTGATTGGATGTGGTAGGCGGCGGTGATGACGTGGCGCAACAGGATTGGTTGGAGCAAGGTGGAGGGCGGACATGTCCGGCGGCGTGATAACCCACACGTACAGGGGATCGCAATAGTTTTCAATAAGTAAGAGTGTCGAACCCAACGAGGAGCTAAAGGTAGAACAAATATTCCCTCAAGTTCTATCGACCACCGATACAACTCTACGCACGCTTGACGTTCGCTTTACCTAGAACAAGTATGAAACTAGAAGTACTTTGTAGGTGTTGTTGGATAGGTTCGCAAGATAATAAAGAGTATGTAAATAAAAAGTAGGGGCTGTTTAGATAAATAAACAATAAAGTAAATATAGCGAGTGTGGAAAAGTGGTGGTAGGAGTTGTGAAATTGCCCCTAAGCAATTGACTACTTTACTAGACCGATAGCAAGTATTATGTGGGAGAGGCCACTGCTAGCATGTCATCCCTGACTTGGAATTCTATGCACTTATAATTGGAACTATTAGCAAGCATCCGCAACTACTAATGTTCATTAAGGTAAAACCCAACCATAGCATTAAGGTATATTGGTCCCCCTTCAATCTCGTATGCATCAATTTCTATGCTAGGTTGAAGCTTTCGTCACTCTTGCCCTCCAATACATAGTCCTATCAACATACAACTAACCCTAGGGTGTGATCCACGCACGCAATCATATGATGGGCACCAAAGGACAGCAACATAACCACAAGCAAATTTAAATCAATCATAGCAATTCATCAACCACCGATAGGACAACGAAAATCTACTCAGACATCATAGGATGGCAACACATCATTGGATAATAATATGAAGCATAAAGCACCATGTTGAAGTAGAGGGTACAGCGGGTTGCGGGAGAGTGGACCGCTGTAGATAGAGGGGGGAAGGTGATGGAGATGTTGGTGAATATGGTGGAGGTGTTGGTGTAGATCACGGTAATGATGATGGCCCCCGGTGGAACTCCGGTGCCACCGAAAGCGAGGGGGAGAGAGCCCCCCTCCTTTTTCTTCTTCCTTGACCTCCTCCCTAGATGGGAGAAGGGTTTCCCCTCTGGTCCATGGCCTCCATGGTATGGGGGGCGAGAGCCCCTTCGAGATTGGATATGTCTCTCTATCTCTCTCTCTCTCTTTCTGCGTTCCTAGATTCTACCCTTTCACCGTTTCTTATATTCCCGGAGATCCGTAACTCCGATTGGGATGAAATTTTGACACGATCTCTATCCGGAAATTAGCTTTATTGCGGCGAAAGAAGGGCACCAACCGCCTTACAGGTGGCCCACAAGGGTCAGGGGTGTGCCCCCCTGCCTCGTGGCCACCTCGGGCACCGTCTCGTGTGGATTTTTCTTCCCAAAAATCATATATATTCCAAAAAAAAAGTCTCCATTAGTTTTTATTCCGTTTGGACTCCGTTTGATATGGATATTCTGCGAAACAAAAAACATGCAACAAATAGGAACTCGCACTGGGCACTAGATCAATATGTTAGTCCCAAAAATAGTATAAAAAGTGGCCAAAAATATATGAAAGTTGTAGAATATTGGCATGGAACAATCAAAAATTATAGATACGACGGAGATGTATCAGCATCCCCAAGCTTAATTCCTGCTCGTCCTCGAGTAGGTAAATGATAAAAAAAGATAATTTTTGATGTGGAATGCTACCTAGCATAATCTTGATCACATATCTAATCATGGCATGAATATTAAGATATGAGTGATTCAAAGCAATAGTCTATCATTTGACATAAAAACAATAATACTTCAAGCCCACTAATAAAGCAATCATGTCTTTTCAAAATAACAAGGGCAAAGAAAGTTATCCCTACAAAATCATATAGTCTGGCTATGCTCCATCTTCACCACACAAAATACTCACATCATGCACAACCCCGATGACAAGCCAAGCAATTGTTTCATACTTTTGACGTTCTCAAAACTTTTCAACTTTCACGCAATACATGAGCGTGAGCCATGGACATAGCACAATAGGTGGAATAGAATATGATGGTGGAGAAGACAAAAAGGAGAAGATAATCTAACATCAACTAGGCGTATCAACGGGCTATGGAGATGCCCATCAATAGATATCAATGTGAGTGAGTAGGGATTGCCATGCAACGGATGCACTAGAGCTATAAGTGTATGAAAGCTCCAACTGAAACTAAGTGGGTGTGCATCCAACTTGCTTGCTCATGAAGACCTTGGGCATTTGAGGAAGCCCATCATCGGAATATACAAGCCAAGTTCTATAATGAAAATTCCCACTAGTATATGAAAGTGATAACTCAAGAGACTCTCTATATGAAGAACATGGTGCTACTTTGCAGCACAAGTGTGGTAAAAGGATAGTAACATTGCTCCTTCTCTCTTTTTCTCTCATTTTTTTGTTTTTTTCTCATTTTTTTTCTTTTTTTGTAGGCTTCTTTGGCCTCTCTCTCTCTATCTCTCTTTTATTTTTTTGGGGCTTCTTTGGCCACTTTTATTTTGATAACCTCACATAGGACAATGTTCTAATAATGATGATCATCACACTTTTATTTACTTACAACTCGATATCTGGAACAAAGATATGACTCTATATGAATGCCTCCGGCGGTGTACCGGGATGTGCAATGATCTAGCGTAGCAATGACATCAAAAAACGGACAAGCCATGAAAACATCATGCTAGCTATCTTACGATCATGCAAAGCAATATGACAATGAATGCTCAAGTCATGTATATGATGATGATGAGAGTTGCATGGCAATATATCTTGGAATGGCTACGGAAATGCCATGATAGGTAGGTATGGTGGCTGTTTTGAGGAAGGTATATGATGGGTTTATGGTACCGGCGAAAGTTGCGCGGTACTAGAGAGGCTAGCAATGATGGAAGGGTGAGAGTGCGTATAATCCATGGACTCAACATTAGTCATAAAGAACTCACATACTTATTGCAAAAATCTATTAGTCATCGAAACAAAGTACTACGCGCATGCTCCTAGAGGGATAGATTGGTAGGAAAAGACCATTGCTCATCCCCGACCGCCACTCATAAGGAAGACAATCAATAAATACCTCATGCTCCAACTTCGTTACATAACAGTTCACCATACGTGCATGCTACGGGAATCACCAACCTCAACACAAGTATTTCTACAATTCACAACCACCCACTAGCATGACTCTAATATCACCATATTTATATCACAAAACTATTGCAAGGAATCAAACACATCATATTCAGTGATCTACAAGTTTTATGTAGGATTTTATGACTAACCATGTGAATGACCAATTCCTGTCATCTCTCTAAATAGATATAAGTGAAGCAAGATAGTTCAATTCTTTCTACAAAAGATATGCCCACGCTTTAACAAATATAAGTGAAGCAAAAGAGCATTCTACAAATGGCGGATGTCTATGTAAAGAGAAACAGGCAATCCAAACTTCAAATGATATAAGTGAAGCACATGAAGCATTCTATAAAGCCATACTCAAAAGATATAAGTGAAGTGCATAGAGCATTCTATAAATCAACCAAGGACTATCTCATACCAGCATGGTGCATAAAAGAAGGATGAAAACTAAATGCAAAAGACGCTCCAAGATTGCACATATCACATGAACGAAACGAATTCGAAAACATACCGATACTTGTTGAAGAAAGAGGGGATGCCTTCCGGGGCATCCCCAAGCTTAGACGCTTGAGTCTCCTTGAATATTTACTTGGGGTGCCTCGAGCATCCCCAAGCTTGAGCTCTTGCCTCTCTTCCTTCTTCTCACATCAAGACCTTCTCGATCATCGAACACTTCATCCACACAAAACTTCAACAAAAAACTCGGTAAGATCCGTTAGTATAATGAAGCAAATCACTACTCTAAGTACTGTTTCAAACCAATTCATATTTTGTTTTTTCATTGTGTCTACTTTAATATAACTTTTTCATGGCTTAATCCACTAATATAAATTGATAGTTTCATGAAAACAAGCAAACTATGCATCAGAACAGAATCTGTCTAAAACAGAACAGTCTGTAACAATCTGAACATTCACCATACTTCTGCTACTTGAAAAATTCTACCAAAATTAGGAAAAATAAACAATTTGTATAGGAAGACAGTGCAAAAATAATCAGAACCATTTGACATTCCAGCAAAAAAATTTAAATCGCGCACTACAGCCAAAGTTTCTGTCCTGCACCGTACAAACCATCAAGCAAATATAAACATCCTAAAGGCAAACCTTGGCACATTATTTTTATAATACAATGGAATTGTACAAGGGGATAATTATTTTTGTTTAAAAGTTTCTGTAATCAAGATTTACAAAGTTTTCGTGAGCATGAACAAAGTTCAAGGCTAGCTCCCACTTCAACAATGCTTGTCTCTTTCACTTTCACTTTCCTTTTTGAAAAAGTTTTGGGTTTCCCTCTTTATTTTTGTTGTTTTAAAACTATATAAAAGCACTCAATAGAAATAAATGACTCTCTAAAACTTTTGGGTTGTCTCCCTGACAGCGCTTTCTTTAAAGCCATTAAGCTAGGCATATAGTGCTCAAGTAATGTATCCACCCGGATCCCAAGGTATATCAAAGCCAATTTTAATTAACAATGATTTGTAATTTAGTAGTGAGCACAAAGTAACATATATCATGCAACAACGAAGTCTAACTCTCTTCCTATGCATCGGCATGTCATAAAAGAACAATTCATGCACACAAAGTAAAGGCCAATGCATATTATAAACAGTTTCTTGCAATTTTATCATGTGGGAAGCATAGAGAGGTGGAGATATAGTTCCTCTCTCATAATAATTGCAAGTAGGAGCATCAAGCACATGCATATTATATCTATCAAAATCATCATGTGTAACAGTAAAAGGCAACCCATCAATATAATCCTTAATAAGGGCAAACTTCTCCGATATAGTGTAGTCGGGAGAATTCAAAAAGATAATAGGACTATCATGTGTGGGTGCAATAGCAACAATTTCATGTTTAACATAAGGAACTATAGCAAGTTCATCTCCATAAGCATAATTCATTTTGGCATCTTGGCCACAAGCATAGCAAGCATCATCAAAAAGAGATATTTCAAAAGAATCAACGGGATCATAGCAATCATCCTCCGGTAAGCACGAAGGGAAATTAAACAATGTATGAGTTGAAGAGTTACTCTCATTAGAAGGTGGGCACGGGTAGCTAATCCGCTCTTCCTCCTTTTGTTCTTCGCTCTCTTCCTCATCTTTTTCATCCAATGAGCTCACAGTTTCATCAATTTCTTCTTCCATAGACTCCTGCAAAATATTAGTCTCTTCTTGGACAGCGGAGTAGTTCTCAATATATGGTTCAACATAGGCATTAGAAGCATAATTATCATGCAATATTTAAATATGGAAAAAAATTCAAATTTGTAAAGAGTAGCATCATACTTTTCAATCAAAGAAGCAATTTCGTAAGCACCCTTAAAAGCAACAAATTCTTCAATTTGTTGAACATCATAGTAACTATAAACACCCTTAGCATAAGAGGATACGATTCCATTATCACTAAACAAACATTGGTAGGGAAGGTGTTTCTTAGGGTCTTCAGAACAACAAGTATAATCATATATTTCACATAAATTCCAAGCATAGCATTGCAAACGATGAATTTGATCCAGTAAAGTTTTCCCTTTTTCAGATATTCGGCGTCGCACAAAACAAGCATGCTCATCTAAAGATTTGCCCTCAACTAAGCAAGTTGGGGTTTCAGCACGAGCACATAGGGATCGAAGATGATCCAAGTAATAAGCTTCAGCAGTGTGATAGATTTTGAGTGGTTCTTCAACCATTGGTTTAGTAGGTACAACTAATTTTTTTGGTATTTTGCATTTCCTACCCATAACTAAAGATAGAAAACAACTAAGAACAGCAAATAAAAATTACTTAGTGATAAAGCAAACAAGCACACACGAGAATATTCACCCCACGCTATTGCTCCCCGGCAACGGCGCCAGAAAAAGGTCTTGATAACCCACAAGTATAGGGGATCGCAACAGTTTTTGATAAGTAAGAGTGTCGAACCCAACGAGGAGCTAAAGGTAGAATAAATATTCCATCAAGTTCTATCGACCACCGATACAACTCTACGCACGCTTGACGTTCGCTTTACCTAGAACAGGTATGAAACTAGAAGTACTTTGTAGGTGTTGTTGGATAGGTTTGCAAGATAATAAAGAGTACATAAATAAAAAGTAGGGGCTGTTTAGATAAATAAACAATAAAGTAAATATAGCGAGTGTGGAAAAGTGGTGGTAGGAGTTGTGAAATTGCCCCTAATCAATTGACTACTTTACTAGACCGATAGCAAGTATTATGTGGGAGAGGCCACTGCTAGCATGTCATCCCTGACTTGGAATTCTATGCACTTATGATTGGAACTATTAGCAAGCATCCGCAACTACTAATGTTCATTAAGGTAAAACCCAACCATAGCATTAAGGTATATTGGTCCCCCTTCAATCCCGTATGCATCAATTTCTATGCTAGGTTGAAGCTTCTGTCACTCTTGCCCTCCAATACATAGTCCTATCAACATACAACTAACCCTAGGTGTGATCCACGCGCGCAATCATATAATGGGCACCAAAGGACAGCAACATAACCACAAGCAAATTTAAATCAATCATAGCAATTCATCAACCACCGATAGGACAACGAAAATCTACTCAGACATCATAGGATGGCAACACATCATTGGATGATAATATGAAGCATAAAGCACCATGTTCAAGTAGAGGGTACAGTGGGTTGCGGGAGAGTGGACCGTTGTAGGTAGAGGGGGGAAGGTGATGGAGATGTTGGTGAAGATGGTGGAGGTGTTGGTGTAGATCGCGGTGATGATGATGGCCCCCGATGGCACTCCAGTGCCACCGGAAGCGAGGGGGAGAGAGCCCCCCTCCTTCTTCTTCTTATTCTTCCTTGACCTCCTCCCTAGATGGGAGAAGGGTTTCCCCTCTGGTCCATGGCCTCCATGGCATGGGAGGGGCGAGAGCCCCTCCGAGATTGGATTTGTCTCTCTGTCTCTCTCTGTTTCTGTGTTCCTAGATTCTACCCTTTCACCGTTTCTTATATTCCCGGAGATCCATAACTCCGATTGGGCTGAAATTTTGACACGATCTCTATGCGGAAATTGGCTTTCTTGCGGCGAAAGAAGGGCAACAACTGCCTTACGGGTGGCCCACGAGGGTCAGGGGCGCGCCCAGGGGGCAGGCGCGCCCCTGCCTCGTGGCCACCTTGGGCACCGTCTCGCGTGGATTTTTCTTCCCAAAAATATATATATTCCAAAAAAATCTCCATCAATTTTTATTCCGTTTGGACTCCTTTTGATATGGATATTCTGCGAAACAAAAAACATGCAACAAATAGGAACTGGCACTGGGCACTGGATCAATATGTTAGTCCCAAAAAATAGTATAAAAAGTTGCCAAAAGTATATGAAAGTTGTAGAATATTGGCATGGAACAATCAAAAATTATAGATACGACGGAGACGTATCACGACGGAGGAAAAAACGTCTGGCGGCGCGAGGAAAGATGGATCTAGGGTTTGTACTGCGCGAAAAATCGGAGGGGGTCACATATATATAGGTAGAGGGAGCTAGGAGAGTCCAAATGAGAAGAGGTTTTCGGCCACGCGATCGTGATCGAACGGCCGAGAGGATGGAGGGGTTAGGATGGATTTGGGACCTCTTTGGAGGGGTGTTGGGCTGCAACACACGAGGCCTTTACGGTTCCCTGGTTAACCATTGGAGTATCAAACGAACTCCAAATGGCACGAAACTTGACAGGCGGTCTACCGGTGGTAAACCAAGGCCGCTTGGCAAATCTCGGTCCATTCCGAGAATGTTTAACACCCGCACACGAAAAGAGACAAAAGAGGGTGCCGGAGGACGTAGGAGTGCTGGATTGCAAAACGGACAACGGGGAAAAAGCTCGGATGCATGAGACGAACACGTATACAAATTCGATGCACATGATGACATGATATGAAATGCATGACACACAAACAAATGACAAGGCAACAACAGCGAATAACTGGAAGACACCTGGCGCAACAGTCTCGGGGCGTCACATGGTGGGTCCCCCTAGTGTGTTCTCAGTGCCAAATATTCTTAAATATTCTACAAAAAACCATATTTCATTTTCGGGAAATTTCGAGAATTTTTATTTTCGAGGTATTTTTTATTGCAAGGATAATTCAGAAAACAGACAGAAAATACTATTTTTGCTTTATTAAATCTAAATAACAGAAAGTAAAAAGAGGGTACAGAGAGTTGTGTTTTCTAACTTCTTCCATCTCATGCTCATCAAAAGGAATCCATTAATAAGGTTGATCAAGTCTTGTTAACAAACTCTTTTCGTATAACATGAAACCGGAGAATTTTCGAATAACACTAAGTTACCTCAACAGGGATATGCATATCCCCAACAATAAGAATATCATATTTCTTCTTAACAGTAGGAAGAGGAAATTCAAAACCTCCAATAGTAATTGTTGAAATTTTTCCAATAGAATTGATACTATGGACTTGAGGTTGTTTCCTCAGAAAGTGTACCGTATGCTCATTACCATTAACATGAAAACTGACATTGCCTTTGTTGCAATCAATAACAGCCCCTGCAGTATTCAGAAAGGGTCTACCAAGAATAAAAGACACACTATCTTCCTCGGGAATATCAAGAATAACAAAGTCCGTTCAAATAGTAATGTTTGCAACCACAACATGCACATCCTCACAAATACCGACAGGTATAGCAGTTGATTTATCAGCCATTTGTAAAGATATTTTAGTAGGTGTCAACTTATTCAAATCAAGTCTACGATATAAAGAGAGAGGCATAACACTAACACCGGCTCCGAGATCACATAAAGCTGTTTTAACATAGTTTCTTTCAATGGAACATGGTATAGTTGGTACTCCAGGATCTCCAAGTTTCTTTGGTATTCCACCCTTAAAAGTATAATTATCAAGCATGGTGGAGATTTCAGCATCCGGTATCTTTATTTTATTTGTAACAATATCCTTCATATACTTAGCATAAGGATTCATTTTAAGCATATCATTCAAACACATACGCAAAAAGATAGGTCTAATCATTTCAACAAAGCGCTCAAAATCCTCATCATCCTTTCTCTTGGATGGTTTAGGAGGAAAAGGCATGGGTTTTTGAACCCATGGTTCTCTTTCTTTACCGTGCTTCCTAGCAACAAAGTCTCCCTTATCATAACGTAGATTCTTTGATTGTGGGTTATCAAGATCAACAGCAGGATCAATCTCTACATCATTGCTATTGCTAGGTTGAGCATCAACATGAACATCATTATTAACATTATCACTAGGTTCATGTTCATCACCAGATTGTGTTTCAGCATCGGAAATAGAAATATCATTGGGATTCTCAGGTGTGTCTAGAACAGGTTCACTAGAAGCATGCAAAGTTCTATCATTTTTCTTCTTCTTAGAAGAACTAGGTGCAACAACATTAGTTCTCTGAGGATCTTGCTCAATTCTCTTAGGGTTGCCCTTAGGATACAAAGGTTCCTGAGTCATTTTACCCCCTCTAGTCACAACTCTAACAGCATTATCATTTGTCTTATTATTTAATTCATTGAGCAAATCATTCTGGGCTTTAAGTACTTGTTCTACTTGAGTGGTAACCATAGAAGCATGTTTACTAATAAGTTTAAGTTCACCTTTAACTCATATAATCACTCAAGTGTTCAATCATATAAGCATTGCGTTTCAATTGTCTACCAACATAAGCATTGAAGTTTTATTGTTTAACAATAAAATTATCAAACTCATCCAAGCATTGGCTAGCAGACTTATTACGAGAAATATCACCTTCATCAAATCTATAGAGAGAATTTACCTTTACTACCTGTGTCGGGTTATCAAGACCATGTATTTCTTCAATAGGTGGTAAATTCTTAACATCTTCTGCTTTAATACCCTTTTCTTTCATAGATTTCTTTGCCTCTTGCATATTTTCAGGACTGAGAAATAGAATACCCCTTTTATTCGGAGTTGGCTTAGGAGTTGGTTCAGGAAGTGTCCAAGCATTTTCATTACTCAACATATTATTCAATAGCAATTCAGCTTGATCAACAGTTCTTTCCCCAAAAATACAACCAGCACAACTATCCAGGTGGTCTCTGGAAGCATCGGTTAGTCCATTATAAAAGATATCAAGTATTTCATTTTTCTTGAGAGGATGATCAGGCAAAGCATTAAGTAATTGGAGAAGCCTCCCTCAAGCTTGTGGGAGAATCTGTTCTTCAATTTGCACAAAATTATATATTTCCCTTAAAGCAGCTTGTTTCTTATGAGCAGGGAAATATTTAGCAGAGAAGTAATAAATCATATCCTGGGGACTACGCTTGAGAAGGGAAATAATTTAAGGATAAAGTAATAGCGAGTTTTCTCATCATTAGTGAACAGGGTGGCTATATCATTTAATTTAGTAAGATGTGCCACAACAGTTTCAGATTCATAGCCATAAAAAGGATTAGATTCAACCAAAGTAATTAAATCAGGGTCGACAGAGAAATCATAATCCTTATCGGAAATACAGATAGGTGAAGTAGCAAAAGCAGGGTCATATTTCATTCTAGCATTCAAGGATTTTTCTTTCAGCTTAGCTAATAATTTCTTAAGATCATATCTATCATTGCAAGCTAAAAAGTCTCTAGCAGTTTCTTCATCCATAACATAGCCCTCAGGCACAACAGGCAATTCATATCTAGGGGGAGAATCTTCATCATCACTTTCATCAATATTATCAGTTTAAATAATTTCATTCTCTCTAACCCTAGCAAGTTGTTCACCAAGAAATTCACCTAATGGCACAGTATTATCAAGCATAGAAGTAGTTTCATCATAAGCATCATGCAAAGCAGAAGTGGCATCATCAATAACATGTGACATATCAGAATGAATAGCAGGAGTAGGTGTCGCAAGTTTACTCATAACAGAAGGTGGATCAAGTGCAGAGCTAGATGGCAGTTCCTTACCTCTCCTCGTAGTTGAGGGAAAAATCTTGGTTCTTTTATCTTTCAAGTTCTTCATAGTGATCAGCGGATATAAATCCCAAGTGACTCAAAGAATAGAGCTATGCTCCCCGGCAACGGCGCCAGAAAATAGTATTGATAACCCACAAGTATAGGGGATTGCAACAGTTTTCGAGGGTAGAGTATTCAACCCAAATTTATTGATTCGACACAAGGGGAGCCAAAGAATATTCTGAAGTATTAGCAACTGAGTTGTCAATTCAACCACACCTGGAAAACTTAATATCTGCAGCAAAGTATTTAGTTGCAAAGTAATATGGAAGTAACGGTGGCAAAAGTAACGATGTTGGTTTTGTAGTGATTGTAACAGTGGCAACGGAAAAGTAACTAAGCAAAGATCAATATGTGAAAAGCTCATAGGCAATGGATCAGTGATGGATAATTATGTCGGATGCGATTCCTCATGCAACAGTTATAGCATAGGGTGACAGAGAACTAGCTCTAGTTCATCAATGTAATGTAGGCATGTATTTCGAATATAGTCATACGTGCTTATGGAAAAGAACTTGCATGACATCTTTTGTCCTACCCTCCCGTGGCAGCAGGGTCCTATTGGAAACTAAGAGATATTAAGGCCTCAATAGAGTACCAGAGCAAAGCATTAACACATAGTGAATACATGAACTCCTCATACTACGGTCATCACCAGTAAGTATCCCGATTATTCTCACTTCGGGGTTAACGGATCATAACACATAATAGGTGACTATACACTTGCAAGATAGGATCAAGAACTCACATATATTCATTAAAACATAATAGGTTCAGATCTGAAATCATAGCACTCGGGCCCTAGTGACAAGCATTAGGCATAGCAAAGTCATAGCAACATCAATCTCAGAACATAATGGATACTAGGGATCAAACCCTAACAAAACTAACTCGATTACATGATAAATCTCATCCAACCCATCACCGTCCAGCAAGCCTACGATGGAATTACTCACACACGGCGGTGAGCATCATGAAATTGGTGATGGAGGAAGGTTGATGATGATGATGGCGACGGATTCCCCTCTCCAGAGCACCGAACGGACTCCAGATCAGCCCTCCCGAGAGAGATTAGGCCTTGGCGGCGGCTCTGTATCGTGAAAAGAGATGAATCCTTCTCTCTGATTTTTTTTCTCCCCTAACGTGATTATATAGAGTTGGAGTTGAGGTCGGTGGAGCACTAGGGGGCCCACAAGGCAGGGGGGCTCTCTCGGGAGGTAGGCGCACCCCCCACCCTCGTGGACAGGGTGTGGGCCCTCTAGCCTAGATTCTTTCATCAGTATTTTTTATATATGCCAAAAATATTCTCCGTTGATTTTTAGGTCATTTCAAGAACTTTTATTTCTGCACAAAAATAACACCATGGCAATTCTGCTGAAAACAGCGTCAGTCCGGGTTAGTTCCATTCAAATCATGCCAGTTAGAGTCCAAAATAAGGGCAAAAGTGTTTGGAAAAGTAGATACGTTGAAGACGTATCAGTGCCGTGCATCAGAGAAAAGCAGTTGGTGGGAGGGACATTTCAGCCCCGCGCTCTTTTCCCCCTCCTTCCGCCGTCGCCTGCCCTTGCTTCCGCCCGCCCGCCGCCGGCGATTCCGACCATATCTTCGGGCGGAACCGCGCTGCGGGGCCGCTGTTGGGGACACACATAACAGGTAGGCCCACGAAGGGTCGAAATATCATGAAGCATGGGGTCCACACAACATGTGGGTCCAGGTAAATTGCATAGAGACATACTATCCACTCGGACAAGCAGCATATTATCCACTCGACCAAACAACATACCATCCACTCGGATGATAGTTCACCACTCGACCGTATGACTCACTCGGATATACGAAGACCAGCAGACGACAAAGCAGTCGGGATCATTCTCATAGTGAGGGCTTGATAGTGGGCTGGCATTATGACATTCATGCCCCACTTTGTAACATAGGAGGTGAGGGGGTGGCGCACTCTATATAAGCCACCCCTACCACTAGACTTGGGGGTTCTTTTCTTCTACTTCTCTCTCTTTTTCACCATTAGTCTCAAGACTACGGGGATCCGTTCTCCTCTCATTGTAATCTCCGGATACATACTAAGATAAAACAAAGCCTCTCCGAAGCACGAGACGTAGGGTTGTTATCTCCATCGTGAGAGGCCCGAACTCGCTAAAACCACCATGTCACCCATATGCATCTCGATAGATTATGCTCCTTTATCCTACCCCTCTCTTATTGTCGGAATCGTTACCACGGCAGTTGGCGCCCGCCGTGGGGCATGTTGTCTGTCGAGTCATGATGCAGATGGTTTTTTCTTCAATCGCCGGCAATAGACTAATTTCGGCAGGAAACCCAAGCTTTCTTGGGATGATCTCCCGAGATCAAACAATCATCACTACAAATTGACATTGGAGTCCCGGCCACCACACCATCTACAGGGGGACAACTCCTCATCATACGAAAGAATCAGGGAGTTGCTCATCTCATCTTGTATCCTTTACAATCAACAATTGATCCAACGATTGTTTGTTCTTCTTGTATGCACACGAGCTCATACAATTGATCTAACGATTGTTTGTTCTTCTTGACGATGAAGCGCCGCTGTCCGCCCGTCGTCATCTTCGGCCTCATCTACGAATGTTTCGCCGAGCGCTGACACAAGCACAGCTGCTAACGCTTGACCTGGTTCCTCGACCGACGAAGCACGACGACCGGCGGTCGACCCGGATCCTCGGGGACAAGACCCGGCTAACTGCACTCGGCCCAGCTCCGCAGGCATCGAAAAGCGGCTCCGACCGGTGCACAGCTCCGGCTCCCCCAAGCAGTGAAATGCGGCCACCAGTGCCCGCGTTGATCTCACCCTTGGCAGCGTCGGCCCGCGTCTTCGGCGCCTGGGCTGCGTCCAGCCGCTCGTCGACCTCGTCGCCACCTCTCGGCTGCCATCCGGTTTCGACTAGACTGGCCGTTTTCGCCGCAGCGGAGCTCTCCTCCGGCGTCCGTACCAGGTCGTAATGTTTCTCTCCTCCTCTAATTAATACTCATCCATACGCATACATGCATGCATAGTTTTTTTCCTCAATCCTCTCTGTTGCATGTTCACTGGATCGGTTAGGCTTCTATGCCATTAACTGCGCACATAACGCAGCAACCGATGCATGCATGCCGTAACTGCAGCCAGTGCTGAATGGGAGCTTAACTTGTGGCATGCAAAACCGAAGCATGCAGTCCGGTGCAGCCATAATTGCATGCTAGTAATACCATTTGTTGTTACCAATCTGCAAAAGCGCACATAATTATCATTAATTTGTTGCCTTAATGTCCGAGTAACATGCAGGATTCACTAGGAAGGAGTTGGTCATGCCTCCACATGCGGCCCATCTGTCCGGCGGAGCCGCCACGATCAGGTTCATCATGCCTGCCAGCGCTGCCAAGTCCGTAGACGTGATGCACCATGCCCGGTGCGCCATCGAAGACCGCGATATCTGCAAGATCAACATCTCGAGCTGCTCTACGGCACCGTCCGACGGTCTCGTTCACGTCAAGGTGTCAAGTCCATCGCCTACCAGGTTTACTCAGAAAACAATTGCATTCAATACACTCGACTCGGCATCCGCGTGCAGCGGCTCTTCTCTCCAAACAGCTGCTCGACGGCGGCCTTTTCGACGAGGACACGGGCCCAACACGGTACTCGCACACGACGACTGCTCCCCTGGGCAACAGCTACCCTGCAGCAACACCCTCGGCGGCGGATACAGACCACACGCAACTGGAGGTGCACCAGGAGCCCCCGCTCTTCCTCCTTCCAGCAGACCTCTGCGGCTCATCCCTCATGTATTGTCTGCCCGGCGCGGCACGGGCGCACATTCCCTCCTGCATCATCCACTCGGCAACAACTCCCTCCAGTCATCATGGACACTCAGATGGGACTAGCTCACTCGGACCCAACCCGATCAAGCACTCGGTCGCCCGTGCGCCATCACTCGACTGGGCACGTCCTCAGCACTCGACTGCCTTGCACGCGGTCACAAAGCTGCTCGCGTCATCATCATCCCCGACTCGGACGCCCCGTACATCGCCACTCCGCGGGATGCCTCTACTTCACTCGGAGGCCCCGTGCCTGGTCACTCCGCAGGACGCGTCTACTTCACTCGGACGCCCCGCGCGTCGTCACTCCGCGCGGAACGCATCTACTTCACTCGAACACCCCGTGCGTCGCCACTTCACGGGACGCCTCTACTTCACTCGGAGACCACGTTCGTCGTCACTCCGCAGGACGCATCTATTTCACTCGGAGGCCCCGCGCATTGCCACTCCGCGCGGGACGCGTCTACTTCACTGGAACACCCCGCGCGTCGCCACTCCACGGGACGCCTCTATTTCACTCGGAGGCCATGCTCATCGTCACTCCGTGGGACGCATCTA
>NC_041386.1:301867658-301896337 GCF_002162155.2 Triticum dicoccoides | reverse complement strand
GGCCGCCCCGCGCGTCGCCATCGGTTGGTCACCTCATAACCACTCGTCCGCCCCGCACGTCGCCATCAGTTGGTCACCTCATCACCACTCGGTCGCCCTACGCGTCGCCATCGGTTGGTCATCTCATCACCACTCGGCCGCCCCGCGCATCGCCACTCGGTTGGTCGCCTCATCACCACTCGGCCACTCGTGCGCCTTCAGATAGCTAAGTCATTTTACATTCTGTTATTTCCGTCTTCCCGAGTATCCCGTAATTCACACATCACGTTCACTCGGAGGCCACGCCACCGAGTGTACCTCTACGCTCGGCTGCTTTATTTTCACATACTTGCTTAGTACTAATTATGTGACTCCCGAGTCCAACTTCCATTTTTCCACATACATCATTCACGAACACCATGTGTCGTTCTTCATTTCGAGTTTGCATCACTCCTCCGAGGCTGCAACTAAGTCGAAACATTACACTTCCGTTTTATTTGAGCCGATATTCCAATAAGTCCAGTCGGATCCTTCACTTCGACAAGTTCGAACGGATCCTTTGCTCTTCCAGACTCTTGCTATTTAACTAGCAAGCCCCTTGCACTCCCAGCGGGTGTCTATGGGTGTTATTCACACAAATTATTTCAGCACACATCAAATTTCCTCGAGAAATTATTTCGTTGGCTTGTGCCATTTTTTACACAAGTTATGCGATCACTCAATGGCCCTATGCGCCAACTTCATTGCTGCTCGGACTCGGTCACCATACCGGTCCTAGCGCACCACAACACCGACCTTGTCGCTCTGTTGACTTCAAACACATCCAGCCAACCCCTCTATGGAATCCTCTTCATCGTATCAATGATATAGACCTTGTTAGACATGAGACAGATAAGTCCCTTTTGTAATTAAATTTCACACTTCACTCTTTTGTGAGTTTGCCTCTTTCGAGCATCACTCGGAAGCTTCTCCTCATCTTTACCCGAGCCCGACTCAATGAATTGCAAATCATCCATTCAAAACTATATTTCTTGTATTCCGACATGTCCGTTGTCGAAGCCTGTAGTACGCTCGGGGGATACGCCGCACTCGGGCCGGGGCTGTATCTCGTTTGGAATGACACTCTCCTGTAGTCGAGTACTTCATCACCTGTCAGATCCTTCACTTCAACAAGTGCATTCGATCCGCCACTTTGACAAGTTTTATAATCACCCAGACGCTCTGCACGCCATATTCATTCCTACTCAGACTCGGTTGTCACGCCGGTCTTATTGTGTCGCAGCCACACTACACCGACCTCGTCGCTACATTAGCTTCGAAAGCATCTGGCTAACTCCTTCGAAGACCATCTCAGCCACTTGGCTGGACACACAATCTGTCACTCGACCATCCCGCGCATCACCACTTGGCTGGACACCTAGTCCTTCACTCGGCCACCTCGCGCATCCTCACTCGGCCGTCCCACACTGCGCCACTCGGTTGTGCACATCTTCGCCACTCGGACGCTCCGTGCGTTGCCTCTCGGTTTTGCACGTCTTCACCACTCGGCCACCCCGCGCGTCGTCAGTCGGTTGTACACATCATCGCCCCTCGGCCGCCTCGTGTGTCACCATCAGTTGGACATGTCTTTACCTCTACACCCCCAACACAGGAACGACTAAGTTACTCATATGATCAAACCTCATATCACACTCTGTAGCAAGCTTACCTCTTTCGAGCATCACTCGGGGGCTACGCACAGCCGTTGGCCATGCCGCCCTCAAGGGTTACGCCCATTCAATCAACCCATTGATCACATCAGGAATATCTTTTTGACCATACATGCTCGGTCTGCCGAAAATCTATAAGGGTAGTACTGTCCACTAGGACAATCGCCCAAATCATTACCTAAAATCATCTTCAGGACTGCAAAAGGGTGAAAACAACGCTCCTCTACGGATACACTTGGCCCTATCCTAGGCTCCAAGGCGTCAGTTTCACAAACTTGGGCTCAGAGATGGCATGTGCTGGTTTTCCCCCGGGATAATGAGTGGCCTCTCTTTGGAGAGTCAGCCCACACACTAGCCTCGTCACTCGGGTTTCATGGCACGTCCATGTTAGACCACTGGTCTATCTCCTCCGGGAGACATACAAGTGCCACTAAGTTTTTCCTTGCAGTCAACATACGCCAATCAGTTGGGAAGCACGTCAACTTGGACAAATACCCCTTTCATGCAAAAGGGTAAAAATGAAGCTCCTCTACGGATACAATGTACTCTTACAAATACCCCTTTCACGGAAAATCTAACGGTCAATATAAGAAGTACTACTGAAATGATTACTCCCTGGAGTGGCCAGCTTTTTTCCACAGTCGGCAGTTTCAAGGCCGAATTCATTCATCATGTCGAGTGCACAAAGATCACTTGATTGATCCAGTTCCAGATTGAATTCATTTACAGTGCCAAGTGCACGAAGATCAGTCCGACTGACTCAGCTCCAAGCTGAGCTTATTTACCATGCCAAGCGCTTGAAGATCCATCCGATTGATTCAATTCCAGACAAAGATATTTACCGTGCCAACTACATGGAGGTTTACCGGGAGACTTAAACCCTCTACCAGACTCATCTAGTCAAACAGAGGCTTAGGGACTACACCGAGTGGGTGCACTCAGCGTGCCCCCACTGGAAGAGAACTCAGAAAGAAACATTTTGCTCGATGCAAACCCAACTCCAGATCACTCGACCTCTAACTCAGAGAAGAAGAAATCCAATCAGTACCAGCTAAGAAGATTTTCTCTCTTAGACCCCCGCCGACTGCCCGCAGTTGACGGCGGTCTCGAGGACTACACCCAGTGGGTGCACTCATCGTGCTCAAAACAGGTCCACGGAGGAGCGTTAAACTCACCTTATAGGAATGTTTTGGTAGTCGACGGGATTCTTTAGAACTTGTTTGTTTGTTGTTCGTCACTCGGACTGGTCAGGCTAGACCGACTGGAGATTACTCCAATGGGTCCAGAGTGACGAACAACACCCACTAGAGTAATCTCCAGTCGGTCTGGCCTGACCAGTCTGAGTGACGAACAACAAACAAACAAGTTCTAAAGAATCCCGTGGACTACCAAAAAATTCCTATAAGGTGAGTTTAACGCTCCTCCGTGGACCTGTTTTGAGCCTTCTTCTAGGACTCAAAGCGTGAAACTCACAAGTGTGGATCTAAAACCGACTCGTATTGACGTTCCTCCGGGATAAGAATGGCATCTCTCTGAGAGAGCAGCCCATGTGTCAATCTTGCTGCACAGATTTAATGACACATCCATACTCTGATCACAAGTTAACCTCTTCCGAGAGATGATCGAATGTCACCAAGTTGCTCCTCGCGGGCACTTACCCAGATCAGTCGGGAAGCACAGTGCCAGAATCCATTGATATTTTGTTCAAACCTTGATTGTCTGAAAGAAGATGACAGGTACCGAGTATTTCCGTAATCACTCGGGCCAAATTGTGTCTTCCACAAACTCGTTCTGCAAAATTGCAATCGATTCAGGGGCTAATGTTGGGGATACACATAACAGGTAGGCCCACGAAGGATCGAAATATCATGAAGCATGGGGTCCACACAACATGTGGGTCCAAGTAAATTTCATAGAGACATACTATCCACTCGGACAAGCAGCATATTATCCACTCGACCAAGTAGCATACCATCCACTCGGATGACAGTTCACCACTCGACCGTACGACTCACTCGGATATACGAAGACCAGCAGGCAGCAAAGCAGTCGGCATCATTCTCATAGTGAGGGCTTGATAGTGGGTTGGCATTATGGCATTCATGCCCCACTTTATAACATAGGAGGTGAGGGGGTGGCGCAATCTATATAAGCCACCCCCCACCACTAGACTAGGGGGGGTTCTTTTCTTCTACTTCTCTCTCTTTTTCACCATTAGTCTCAGGACTACGGGGATTCGTTCTCCTCTCATTGTAATCTCTGGATACATACTAAGATAAAACAAAGCCTCTCCGGAGCACGAGACGCAGGGTTGTTATCTCCACCGTGAGAGGCCCGAACTCGCTAAAACCACCATGTCACCCATATGCATCTCGATAGATCATGCTACTTTATCCTACCCCTCTCTTATTGTCGGAATCATTACCACGACAACCGCCCCACACCCTCCCATGCCAAGCCGCTGCACCCCCCCCTCCGGATCAGGCGACAAGAGTCGCCTCCCGTCGCCGCCGCCGCCGGGGATCGGCCACCATTGAGCACGCCCCCTCGTCGCCGCCCGGGATCACCCGCCATCGGTTAGTCCCTTTTTTGTGATTTTTGTGAGCTGTGTAGTTGATTGATGCGCCGGTGTGCGTGTAGATGGAGTTGAGCCCGTGTGAAAGAACACGCGGTGCCCCCATGTTTGGTTTTGGTAATTGATGACAATCTCTATGGACTAATGGTTGCCTTGAGTTATATTTGAAGGTTTTGTCCATAAGATTTTCTTGGAGTACATGTGTTGGTTTCAAGGAGAGTTTGTGTCGACCAAGGTGTTATTCAAGGAATTACCTAAAGATTGGTCATGTGAGAGTTGAGCTTATTGCAAGCATGTCTTGAAGAAGAAGATTGTTTGATCATTCATGCTTACCTTCAAGGCATCATCCAAATGAAGAGAGTTGGAAAGGTTCAAGGTTGATCAAGACTAAGTCAAGAGTGAATCAAGTTGATCAAATCACAAAGCATAGAAGATGTACCAAGAGGGATCAAGTGATCCCATGGTATGGTAAGCATTGACCATTACGGTTTGTGTACTAACCCATAGTATTCGTGAGAGTTCTTTGTGGGGTTAGGTTGCGGTGTGCACGTTCAAGTGATGCATCACGAAGAGATAAAGTGCTTGAATATTGTCGTCCATTGTGGTGACAATGGACTTGTGAAGATGTGCCAAAAAGTGGCTCACCCATAATGGAGTATGGGGGAGCAATCTACTAGTCTTCACCGAGCCAACGCAATCAAGAAAGGTGGTCCTACTTGAGGAAGTCAAGATCGTCTACATCTAGATCAAGTGGACTTTGTGCAAGGTAAACGTTTGCCCTTGATAGGTTTTCTATTTTACCGGTCTCATAGTGGTAGTTGGGAGACCGGGTTATAGGATCGATTGTCGTACTATCAAGGGAGGCTCTCGATGAGTAGCTTGATCGTATCATTCATAGAGAGCTCAAACCATTGCATCCTTGCATCATCTTTCTTGGTTCTTGTTTGGTTCTCTTTGCGAGTCTTAGAGCTTATGGTCATCTTGATGACAAGCTTGAGTTCATCGAAAACGGAGTTCGCATGCGTCTTCTATGATGTTTTCGGTGTTGGAGGTTTTACCGGTCTTATCCAAGGAAGGGTTCTCACCATTTTCTTATGGCCTTTTTTCATTTGCTTCTTATTGATATTTCTATCAAGATTGTGTTATCCCATGTCGTTAGCTTTCCAACAAACTTGGTTTCATTGAATTCAGAGTTCGTTTGCAGAAGTTGTGGCTGTTTTGGTAAAGGCTGCAGCGGTACTGCCGTGGCTAGAGCGGATGTAATTTTTTACTACCGCTCCAGAGCGGTACTACCGCGGCTCCTGGGCGGTACTACCGCGGCTCCTGGGCGGTACTACCGCTCCAGAGCAGTACTACCATGGATCCTAAGTGGTAGTACCGCTCCGGACCAAAATCTCGTGTTTTGCTCAGCGGAGGTAGGCACGAAAGTATTTTTTTTGTACCGCTCGCAAACAGTAGTACTGCTACCATTTGTGGTAGTACCGTGAGGTCGAGCGGTAGTACCGTGAGGACGAGCGGTAGTATGGCTCCGACGGTTCTACTGGCCTTTTGCCTCCTCGCTGTTGTTTTTCAAAGGGGTACTACCGTCCTAGCGGTAGTACCGCTCCTTGGAGCGGTAGTACCGCTCTGTGCGGGCTGTGGGCATAACGGTTGGATTTTTCCCCACCTATAAAAGGGGGTCTTCTTCCCCAATGAACTTTATCCTTTGAGCTCGTGTTCTTCCCCCATTGTTGACCTTCTTCGAGCTTGCTAACTCTCAATCCCTCCATGGATTCTTGCTAGTTTTTGAGGGAAAAGAGAGAGGGGATCTAGATCCACATTTCCACCAATCACTTTCTCCTCTGTGTGAGGGGAACCCCTTGGATCTAGATCTTGGAGTTCTTGGTGTTCTCCTTCTTGTTCTTCCTCTCATTTTCCTCCCTAGCATTAGTTCCTTCGGTGGGATTTGAGAGAGAAGGACTTGGGCACTCCGTGTGCCCTTGCCATTGCATTTGGTGCATCGATTTGAGTTCTCCACGGTGATACGTGGAAGTGAAGTTTGAGAAGCTTATTACTCTTGGGTGTTTGGGCACCCTAGAGCTTGTTCCTCTTGGGTGCCTTGGCGCCCTAGACGGTTGGTTTTGTTCGGAGCTCAATCATTGTGGTGTAAAGCTCCGGGCAAGCATCGGGGTCTCCAATTAGGTTGTGGAGATCGCCCCGAGCAATTTGACGGGTATCGGTGACCGTCCCCAAGGGTTGCCAAAGTGTACGGGTTTGGTGACCGCCACCAAGGGTTGCCATTTGTACGGGTTCGGTGACCGCCCTCAAGGGTCCCTTAGTGGAATCACGGCATCTTGCATTGTGCGAGGGCATGAGGAGATTACGGTGGCCCTAGTGGCTTCTTGGGGAGCATTATGCCTCCACACCGCTCCAAACGGAGATTAGCATCCGCAAGGGTGTGAACTTCGGAATACATCATCGTCTCCGTGTGCCTCGGTTATCTCTTACCCGTGCTCTTTACTTATGCACTTTACTTTGTGATAGCCATATTGTTTCTTGTCATATATCTTGCTATCACCTAGTAGTTTATCTTGCTTAGCATAAATTGTTTGTGCACATAGGTGAGCCTAGTTGTTGTAGGTTTTATGTTTGACAAATTAACCGCTAGGTTTATTCCGCATTTGTTCAAGCCTAAACCGTAATTATTTTAAAATGCCTATTCACCCCCCCCCTCTAGGCGACATCCACGATCTTTCACCATGCGAGAAGTTCTTTCTCTCCGATTTGTCCGATCCGGACGACTCGGATGTTGAGACCATGCTTGCGACCTTTCGGCAGCAAACATTAGTCATGGAGCTTGCCGTGAAGGAGCATGAAGACGAGCACCGAAAGAGGAGGCGAGGATCGACTGTCGGGCGTCTGTGCATTCCTCGGAATCGCCATCTTGGGAACGAGATGTTGATGCAAGACTATTTCGCGGAGAATCCTACATATCCTCCGCACCTCTTCCGGATAAGGTACCGAATGTGCCGATCCCTCTTTGTGAAACTTGTTCAAGCTTGCGAGGCAAATTGCCGGTATTTTACTCAAAGAAGGAATGTCGCGGGCTTAAAGGGATTTAGTGCATATCAAAAAATCTCCGAGGCTATGCGGGTGATTACATATGGCGTTCCGGCTGACTATGCCGATGAGTATCTTCGCATTGGTGAAGATAGCACAATTGAGTATGTGCGTAGATTTGCGAAAGTGATCGTGCGTATCTTTGGTCCTGAGTATCTTCGGGCACCCAATGAAGATGACACAAAGAAATTGATGGCATCTAATGAGAGGAGAGGTTGGCCTGACATGCTAGGTAGCATTGATTGTATGCATTGAAATTGGAAAAAATGCCCCAAGGCTTGGCAAGGGATGTATTGTGGCAAGTCTCGTGATGCAACAATTGTGCTAGAGGCCATAGCATCCGAGGATTTATGGATTTGACATTGCTTTTTTGGTATGCCGGGCACTCTCAATGATACCAATGTGTTGCAACGGTCTCATTTGTTTGCTAGGCTTGCTAGTGGTGATGCTCCTGCTTGCAACTACACTATCAATGGGCATGAATACACAAAGGGGTACTATTTTGCAGATGGTATATACCCTCCTTGGTGCACATTTGTCAAGAGCATCAAAGAACCCAAAACAAAGAAACAATGTGAATTTGCAAGGGTGCAAGATGCAGCCCGAAAAGACATTGAAAGAGCATTCGGTGTTTTGCAATCTAGGTTCGCCATTGTCCGTGGTCCTGCTCGTTTTTGAAATAAGAAAACCTTGAAGAACATCATGACATGCTCTGTTATCCTGCACAATATGATTATTGAAGATGAGAGAGGAATGAACTTAGAATTCTTTTACGACAATGTGAGTAGCCGTGTCAAACCAGTTAGAGACCCAAACTGCATTAGAGCTTTTCTTGAGACATACAAGAAGATTGAAAATGCAGACACACACTTTCAACTTCAGGAGGATCTCATTGAGCACCATTGGCAAAGGGTTGGACAGTGACTAATTTTTGTATTCATTTGTATTTGTATTCATGACAAGTTTTGTATTGCATTATTTAAGTTTGCTACGGTGATTTGAATAATTATTTGTAATGCGGATGATTATTGTATTATGTTTGATTTGAATAATTCAGTTTGTTTTCGATTGTTGAATTATGTTGGATTTGATATTTGCGGACCGATGATATGCGAGATGCAGCGGCGCAAAGAGCAGACCCCACAAAACCGACCCATAAACTAATATATTTCGTGAATATACTTTTTTACGGATCTGTTTGGGAGTCTGCATTTGTGCCAACCTGCAAAAGTGGTTTTGCGCGAACTGCAAATGTGTTTTGGGAACCGATGGGATGCGGGGTCTGCTAGAGTCGCTCTAAAACAAGTTAAGTGACCACAATTTCGTATTTTACAAGTTCTTCCAATGGGATTACCTCAGACTATAAATCATGTTCCATGTCCCGAACTAGCGCCCAAAGATCCATGCTATCAATAGATCCATCAAATCTGTCACCAGCGACCTTAGACTAGCCATAGTGGGGTAACTTAGGTAGTAATTTAACACATCTCAATACAATTTTGCTTATGTGGCAAGTATTTAATAAGGAAAGAGGTGCTTGTGGTAACATAATATGTTACTATAACATAGCGTTTTCCGAGGCAAAATGAGTCTATGAGCTAATAAATGAAACCATCTATGACACTATTATTTAATTATTTTGCACTATGAAGATAGTAACTTAGACTAATATCATATCCACTATGACACTATTATTAATTACTTTGCACTATAGAGGTAATAACTTAGACTAGTGTCATATCTATGACACTAGTATAAGTTACTCCCCACTATGACCAGCCTTATCCTCAACCCGACACCTGGTTCATCACAACCCGCATTTACTCCACACCTGAGCACATCATTTTCTTTTCTCCCGTTGCAACACCTGGTTCATCACAACCTGCATTTACTCCACACCTGAGCACATCATTTTCTTTTCTCCCGTTGTAACACATGGTCATATATGCTACTCCCTTCAATCCAAAATAAGCGTCACAGTTTTGAATTAAGGTTAGCTCTATCCATAATAAGTGTTGCAGTATTGAATTAAGGTTGGACTAACCTTAGTTCAAAACTGACAATTATTTTGGATCAGTGGGAGTAGTTATTAAAAATAAGAATTGCCCAAAACACGTCAGGGATACGTATGTTCTAGTACATTGGTGCTATATATAGCGGCGACCCGGAGCATTAACAGCTGAAGGATAGTAGATTACTAATTGCGATGTTGGACTAGTAATAACAAAAGAAAAGGCCCTGGTGAGGCTTCATCTACCATATATGTATATACATTAGGAAGGAGGGTGTTGTAATCCCCTCCGTCGCCAGCATACTTGCTTCATACACTCAGTAGTACATGAGCTGCTGCTGTTGCTGCTGCTGCTGCTGAGGGTTGACACTCTGGAAGCCCCCGTCAAAGATGGCCTTGCGGGCGCCGGCGCCCATATCCATCGCGGCCTGCCTCAGGGCGGCGTGCTGACCCATCAGGGCCGGGTCAGCAGCCATCTTGCTCAGAGCAAGGGATCGGTCGTAGGAGATGAGGTCAGCTGCTGACACGCCAGGGGTGTATGGCGCTAATGCCGGAGGAGGCAGAGGCGCAGATGCTGTCCCTGGTGGAGTTGGCTTGCTTCCCCAAGAGCACTGCATGATATGAAAACTCAATCACTAAAACCCTTTTATCCTCTGTTACATCCGAGGAACTAAGGTAACCAAGAGAAATGGAATTCATTGGTGGGGATGTCAATGTCTAAAGAGAGTACCTTGATCTGCCTCCCGCCAATAAGTTGGCCATTACCCGTCTGTATTGCTTGTGCAGCTTCTTCATGGGTACTATATCTCACAAAGCCAAATCCTTTATCGCGTGTTACACGGACCTCCTCAATTGAGCCAGCCCCGAGTAAATGGAAAAATCGATGCACATCATTGCTGTTGATCTAATAAACAGAATTGACAAGTTAGTGATGAGCAAACAAGAACAATGCAAAAGAACAGGAATCAAGAAAGTACATCATGGGGAAGATTGCCAACATAAACAGTTGTATACTGTGGGTTATTTTCAGGACCATCTTCGTTTGCATTCTCCTTGCCAGCCTCTGTAAAACAGGAACAATGAAATTACTTCGCTAGTCGTAGTTACCACAAAAGATTTCACAAGGTTATGTGGCTAGATTCTGTGCGAAGCAAATATTATTTTAATTCCTATTCTGCTAAGGATTAAGACTGGAACCCTTATGTTGAAGTGGAGTTGGCAAATGTAACAGACTATGAAGTAAATTCAACTCCAAGGGTAATAGATAAAGATTAGAAACCTAAACTCCCACAATAATGATAACTAATAGTTCAACTTGTTGCAAGCCGATTGTTCCATATCATATAACCTTAAATTAAAACAAATACCTAAGAAACAAGTGCATATAGATTCACCTGATGAGCCGTTTATCAATTCCACCATACCCTTGGAGTCTGTACTTTGCTTCTCTTCACCAGCATTAGCGCCCTTCGTCGCCCAATTGCAACGAATTTGGCGGTTGCCAAGCCACTTTCCTGAACACAAGAAAAACAAACATACATTATCATCACATCACTGAAGCTGATTTGTCAACTCCAGAATTAGACATAGGGAGCGCACCATTCAACTCATTCATGGCAGTTTGTGCATCCTGTCAATGAATAACAAAGGAAGATGATGAATAGCAGTTCATATAAACTCAACATTAGTTCTGAGTCCAGACTAATGTTTTAAGTTGCCATGGTGACACTACCTGCTGATTCCTAAAAGAAACGAAACCAAACCCTCTAGATCGTCCAGTCTGCTGATCCCACATAACTCTAGCATCTCTGCACAAGTTACCAAGCTAAAGTGGTAAGGCAGAATATACTGTACAAATGGGATGAAGTACACAGAGCTATCTAACACTTACGAACAGGTAGAATATGCCGAGAAAAAAGCAAACAAAGCAGCATCCGTAACCTCCGGGCAAAGATCCCCGACAAAGATGTTAAAATGACCTGCAAGAATAAACAGCCATACAGATCTCAGTTATAACAGTCTCAAATCTAAAAGGATGCACATACACTGGAAAAAAAAAACAAGTATATATAATGGAACATTTAGACCATATTTCAGTACCAGACCTGATGTATCCTCTCTCTGGGTACTTGCGTATGCCCAATTGACTTTTATTGGCTGGCCAAACCTGGTTATCCAGTATTATAAGAAACGTTAATGTAGAACATGGGACACTGCATTAATATCTGTTCATAGATAATTAATATTGAAAGAAAACACTTACAGTTGTCTACCATTGAGTGACACAATAGCAATTGCAGCATATCTACGGTCATAATAGTCAACAAAACCAAAAGATGACTGCGAGATGATAAGAACAAAGATGGATAAAATATTAACAGAAACAATATGACTAATTCAGCATTAGCTGTTCTACAACGAATTGTAGTGGTGAACTAAGTAAATAACACAAACAAAAATGCAGCACGCTTTTTTCAAGAGATAGAAGACGGCATCACTAAAATATCAAGTTAACAGTCCTAACAAGAGGCCAAATTAGTTATTTATCTACCTATCCCATGTGAGCATTTGTTGATTGTGCAGTCAGTCAACATCAGAAAGCTTCCTTGCAGGAAGTTGCTCAGAACTGGGTTTGATGGCATTTATCTACCATACCAATTCAAACAAATGGTCCAAAACAGTCCCTTACAGCTTTCACACAGTAGGGTTCTGAGATCCAAAAATAAACACTGTTAAACCAACAAATCAAATATTGACTATTGATACCATAAATCCTTCTGTCTGAGAGCATGCATTGCGGGTGGCAGTCTACATCGTGCCAGAATGTAACACACAGCATTATCTGATACTATTGAATAAATGCCTTAAACTTGCACCAAATACAAAGTACCACAATGGCATCTATTTTTAAAGAGCACAAGTTACCTTTTCTTTCCTAATGAGCTTACACCCTTCAACTGGACCAATACTCTGGAAAACTTCATGCAGTAGTGAATCTGTGACTTGAAGATGGATATTGCCAACATACCTATTCAGAATAATAATGTTGAGTAGTGAGTAACATAAGGAAATGATGTGCAGTTTGATGTACAAATAAGCAGAAGAGAACTTGATACATGTCATCAGGCAGTCCGCAGTCCTAGAACATATCCAGTTTGGAGTTTACTATAGGACACAGAGCACACATTTTACAAAGAAGTATCATGTTTTGTACAATTTTATATTTAATTGGAGTTTACTATAAGAGACAGGGCACACATTTTACAAAGAAGTATCGTGTTTTGTACAATTTTATATTTAATTTCAGTAAGACGGCACGAGATAACTAGAAGGTTGAAATAATCAACCACTTACACACTGCGGCACGTGCTTGAATCAAACCCAGGAGGCAGGTTCCCACTAACGATGGGCTCTATCTGCAAAATTACGGGTGTCACAAACAAAGAATACAGCCCTAACATTTTGAAAGGAAAATAAGAGCCAAACAAACAGTAGAAGTGAAAATATGTAATATCAAAAATCAAAATCAAACAAAACAATACGAATGCAGTAAGGTATGCAATGAAGACCAAGCTAGACCCCTGGTCCAGAGGACACGTGATTCAGGAACGCTGTACAGATCTACAATATGTCGCTGCATGCACGATTCCCCAAATGAGCATTGCAGGAAGACCAATGTCCACCATTTTCTACTCATTTTAGTTTTCCTGTGGATTTCTTGCAGTTACTGAATTATGTGCGGAGACAAGCTGAAAGAAATCGCTGTACAATACTACCGACATGTAAAGACACACTTAACTGTACTCAGTGAAAGGCAGTACTTGCAGTGCTGCACTATTGGAAAACGCATCTACTTTGAACATGTTTACCAGAGCTTTGCACAACTGACTCTTAGATATGCAAACGGATTCACTAGGGTGCGTTTGGTTACAAGGGTGGTCATGAATGGGTTGGGATCGTTCAAAAAATAGACATGTTTGGTTATAAAGCACATGAATGGTTCAAGTCAAAAAAAGAGAATATGCCTTGAAGATGCTGAACCGTTCCACCCAACCAAATCGGTCGAATCAAATGGCCACGCTTTGCATGCATGACTATGTGAGCATGACTGGTGGTCCCGTCCTAAATAATTAGCTCATCTCTTATATTCAGCCAAACGCATGAATTGAATGGTTCAATCCCAAATAAATTGGACGGTCCCAACCCATTCATATGACACCTTCAACCAAACGCATCCTAACTAGCACTTGGAACAGCTACATGTATAAGAAAACATGTCATGCAAGTATTAATACTCCCTCCGATCCATATTATTTGTCGCTCAAACGGACGTATCTAGTTGTATTTCAGTGCTAGATACATCCGTTTGAGCAACAAGTAATATCGATCGGAGGGAGTAGAATAAATGGAGTTCAGCATTAATGCAACCTATGCACCAAAACTCAAAATTGGAGTACCCTCTGAACTGACAAACAGGATGAAAGAAGGAAAAGGAATGAGCATAGTTATGGTACATTCACATTTCAGTCACCACTAAATGTGCACTTATTTATGATCAGAGACAACCAAAACGTAACCCACATCTCTAAATGGTGACTTGTTTAGCAGTCACCAGACAAATTTCACCTGACCTTCACAGACCTTACGAGCTCATTCACAGTTCTCACTGCATATTTTCCACTTCACATTTAAGAAACTAACAAGTATTTAGCACTAGGGCGCTTACAATATCACATAAACTCTAACACAAACATATTTATCTCACTATTGTCACTCATTAAACCTGCCCGTAATCTTAATTGTAAATCACAACCACATGCACCTAATTCCACGCGGCGTACTCAAGCATAACTCCTCTAAACAGTAGTAAAAAAACAAATAATTGGTAAAGTAGTACTTAGCTTGCAATACCAGAGATGTGAAATCCACTCAAAAACGACCCGGTCTGATCAAAACCCTAATTCGACAAACAAAACATAAGACAAACTAAAGTTTTCCTGACGAGCAAGCTCACAACGAAGAGAACTAATAGACTCCCTAGAGGAACCGACGAAATGAAAAATCGCAACAGTGAAGCAACCAAATCCCCACCATTTGAACCGAATAACCAAAATGAGAGACTCCAACCCTAGAACACGGAGCCATGCCAGCGAAACCCCTAGCTGTCACCGACACCGCGGGAACGGGAAACACCGCACTCCCCACACCTGGAACCCCAGACACCTCCAGAGGCCACCAACCCAGCGCAGACGAAAGCGATCGAGCGAGCAGTAACCACGGGGGAGCAAGATAAGGAGCCCACATGCGGCGCGGCGAGGAGACCCGGGTGCGCGTGGTGCGGCGGGAACATGGGCGGCACCGCGGCCGCCGCGGCCGCCGCCTGCTGCTGGTGGTGGTGCATGAGTAGCGCCTGCTGCATCATCTGCTGCTGCTGCTGCGCCGCTACCGCCGCCGCCTGCTTCATCCTCTGCTGCATGGCGATCGATCCCCGGGCCGTCGTCCCGGGTCAGGGAGATCGATTATTAGGGTTTGGGTCGGGGATTAATCCAACCCAAACTCGACGAAGAAGGAAATCGAAATGGAAAAAAGGGAAGAAAAAAACTCGAAGCCGAGGGAGGAAGTGAAGAGGAGCGAGGTGAGACCGTGAGAGTGGGGGTGAGCAAGCAGGGGAAGAAAAGGATATTTTCTTGCGGGAAACAACATTTCCAGAACACCCCCTAAGTTGTACGAGTTCGCATATAAGTTCATAGTCGACTGGAGCATCGAAGAGAGCTTTGTGCGCGAAGTGAGACAATGATTGGTGCAAGGCTATTTATGCAATTTACGAAACACCTAATGGTGTACATGGTAAATTCTCTCGTCTGCGGAGGACGGGCTCATAGCTGGCCAAACGGGCCGGCCCGGCACGGCACGGCACGGCCCATCTTAATCGTGCCTGGCACGGCCCGGCCCGCCATGGCACGATTATTAGTCGGGTCGTGTCGTGCCGGCCCGCGTTCTACCCCCTCCGGCCCAAGCACGGCCCAGGAGCCAAACGGGCCAGCCCGATGGCACGCTAGGCACGCTGGCCCACTAGCCTGATGGCCTGCTAGGTTTGTTTCTTGGGCTGATTTTGGCCTGCTGGGTTGTTTTTTATGTGTTATATATATATGTATATAATCTGGATAAAAAATAAAAAAGATAAACGGGCCGTGTCGTGCCGGCCCGCGTGCCCAGCCTTCAGGCCCAGGCATGGCCCAAGGCAGGCCGCATGCCTGGCACGGCCCGATTAGAGCGTGTCGGGCCTGGCCCATCACGTGCCGTGCCAGCGTGCTTGCGGGTCGGCATGCCAGGCCCGGCCCATTTGGCCAGCTATAGACGGGCTTGCTGCGGTGGAATGGATGAGAAGACCCGGTGTTCGTGCGCCCAGTGAAACGGCCGATGAACGAGGACCGCCGTCAGGGCAAGAGAGCCAAGGTCAGGAGGGCGGGTCGCTCCGGCGTTTGTGGACGAGAAACTCGGAAAAGAGCTGCCAGTATCTGCTACGTGTCAGAAGTCTTCGTGCCTCTGTGCGCTCGGTTGTTGGGTATTTACTTACCGAGCAGATTGTCGGTGTTCTGGGATCGGGGGTACCCAGGCCCGCCTGCCTACGGCCCAACACGTGGCTCCTTCGATGGCCCAGCACGTCCCAACTACAAGACTTCACGGACAAGACCCTCGCGAGGGCCCCTACCTCGCTAGGAGAACAACACCAAGACCTCCCGAGGAGCAGCTTTCGAGCCTGCCTCCCGAGGAGCAAAGATCTCTATGAAAGTACCTCACCTCACGAGGCGCGCGATGACGTGAGTCATGACGACCAAGACCAGGCGGATGCGAGCGGGCGCAACTCGGGACAGTTTCCTCTTTCATGTTAAGGAGGCAAGGACGTACGCGGGTTCTCGAGGAATCCCCCAAAGGTTTCCATTCCTGTGCAACGAGACCAAGACCACGAGCTCGACAGGGCCGATGTCATCGCCGAGCCCACCACTGCATCACGACCAGAAGCTTTGCAGAAGAAGAATAACTTTAGTCAGGATAGGGTGTACTCCTGTCCCCTTTCAAATTGGCTGTTGTGAAATCCCTTCCCGCCTAAGCTATGAGGGAAGAGGACCAATGCTAGTATAAATAAAGGTTAGTCTCCACCATAGAGAGGGGGATCCTCGAGCCCTCATGAGGCAGTTCACCACTTGTACTAGTTCATACTCATCCTCCTCGCGAGGCAATCCACCACAAACAAGAGTAGGGGTTTACACCGTAAGATGGCCTGAACCTGGGTAAATGACCGTGTCCACTCTTCTCCCCGCTCGCATGAACTCGACGAGGGCAAGCCATGAGGCGGTGAGCTTGCGGCTGCAGCTAGGCTAGATCTTCGCACGCCCCCAAGAGTTCGAACCTTGTTTGGGTCCGCGAAGCCCCGATTCCGACATTTGGCGCGGCTGATGCCTGCGTTCGGGCCACCCCTACACACACCTCACCAAGACTTTGGTGCATGAATCCTAGTGCGACGCTCTTAAGTGAGCCAGCAGGCACGTGTTGCCCTCGGCCCTTGACCTCAGGAGCACTCATCTCCTGGCCTTGACTGGGCATCATGACCCAGCATACCAGCGACGATCGCCCCTCGCTCAGGGGCTGTGGGTGCGGAACAAGCAAAAATAAAGGCAGCCTAAGGGGGTCCAGCGCTACTTCATGCATTGTTAAGGAGTTTCCACCAAGTACCCATTACATCCCCACAGGGTTACACTCAAAATGTTAGTAAGAAAACGGAAGAAAGACGTCATCATCATCACTGGTGGCAGCCTCGTGCTCCTCGGCTCCGTGCTGGTGTTCGTGGTTGTCGGGGGCGAAGTGTGTGACCAGATAATCTACGTGATCTTCCACCTACTCCCCCAGGGCATAAAAAATTATCCTAGGGACGGGGTCGATCATGGCCCCGAAGTCGAAATCGGGATCGGCGCGAAGAAGATGGCTGAAAACACGCGTCGACGCCTACGCGAGGAGGTCGCGACTTTCCTCGTCCACGAGCCTGCGCACATTCTCTGCGCTCCCTTCAAGCCGCTCCACGCCCCTGGTGAAGTAGGCAAGGTATCCGATGTCGTCAGGCACGAGCGACCAGGGCCCAAGGTCGAATGGTCAAACGAGTAGCCCCCGGGCCTGAGGCGCGCTCGACCTATCTTCGAGGCGAAGGCGGCGAGGGGATGGCAAAGCGACGCGGGCCCCAATCGCATGTGTGCCAGGCTTGACGCATGGTGCTCGATAGGGCGTGGACGCCCCACTTCCCTCATGTTGCCTCGGCAACTGCCCAGACTAACAAAAGTCTGGCGCGTGTGGCGGGGCCATCATTACTCCACTACGCGCTCGCCTTACACCCCTTTCTTCTCACACAAGTTCGTGGCTCGCCACCTAGATCTTGTGTCGTCATACCCCGTCGGAGTGGGAGGACACAAGGCCACGATGGCGGCGGTCCGCCAGACGGGGCCGGCCCCCGCCCTTGGTCGATTCACCGCGCTCAACTGCGAGGGGCTGGACAAGGTCTTCCCGGTGACCGCGACCGATTCCAACGAGTGGAAGGCGACGAAGATCTGGCCGGCTTCACGGTCTACCACCGAATTGGAAGTGACCACCATTGCCCTCCTTCATGGCTTCTCCTCCAGCTTACTGCCCCCGTTTTCAGACTTCTTCAATGTTGTGCTATCGCACTACCAGGTCCACGTGCTACATTTTGACCCGGAATCCATCACCTCCTTTCTGCATTCGCGTTCTTGTGCGAGGCTTTCGTAGGCATTGCCCCTCGGGGGCATTGCTCCACCACTTCTTCTCCCTGCGGCTGACTGCCGGTGAGCAATGCTTCTGCTGCATGTCGCTTCAGAGGGCTTCCGGAGGCAGTGGGTGTATGTCCACGCGTCCTAGTATAGCCCCCTGCTCCAAACCCCATCGTCCCCGACGATGCTGAGCTTCAGATGGACGCACGATAGGCTTGTCGATCCGTGGCTCACGCAGGTCTCCGCGAGGCTGGCTGACTTGAGAGCGGCGAGCGTGACGGTGGCGATGGTGGTGAGGGAGTTCGTCCAATGGCGGATCGCCCCACTCCAACGTCATTCTCGCCTGATGTGGGCCTTCACCAGCCGTGAAGACCCCAGGAGGCTCCAGGAGACCTCCCTGCCTCCTAGCGTGCTGAATGGGATACTCCGCCTCCTGGCCGGTGGGGAGCCAGCGCACTTCCTGATGGGGGACTCCCCCTGTACAACTACACGAACGGGAGGGACTTCGCCAGGGGGATGCCTTGCTTCAATGAATGGGGGTTGCCTCCCGAGGGCCGTGAGGGGCTTCGTGACAACCCCTTCCTGGTGGTTCCAGCCCCCGAGGGCCTCAGGGGTGAGGTGTTCCTGGGGGCGACCAGGGGGCATGCCGAACCGTCTGTCGTGAGCCGACTCGTCCCTAGACAGTGGTGGCGGTCCTCCGCCTGGGGATGTGGCCATCGCCGCGGGCGCACGGGGTGGCCAGGTATACCCTACGGCACCAACCCCCAGGGTATGTGTCCCTTCGAGGAAGAGGCGGCCTGAGGGCAGTGTCGGCTCGCCCCTGTGGGCCTTGAAGAGAAGGAAATGGGTCCCCACTTATGAGTAAGTACTCTAGTCTCCCCGACCTTCGCTCGACAAGCCTTCCTGAGCCCTTGTTTCTCTGGTTTCCTCTAGGCGAAGGGGGCGAGGATGGTCCTGTCGTCCATTCTGGGGGCTTCGAGGTGCTCAACAGCCGCGCCCCCCTGCGAGCCCGGCGGCTGAGCTTACGCACACCAGAGAAGTTGCGCTCCTCCCAAGGCGACCACTGGCGGTCCTCGACCCCGGGGCCCCGACGTCCTTTGACGGGGGCGACATCAGGCTTGCATGGGTGGTGCCACCGTTTATCCCACTATCCCTCGGCGACACTCGGGTCCGCAGTGAGCCAATGGGTGGCCTGACATCCGGCTCGCGCAGGCCCGTGCTTCAGGCCCGGGAAGTGGGCGTTGGGTCGGCTGGCCTCGGATCCCCGCCCAGCGCGGCCGGGCCTTCCCGAGCCTCTGTCACGGCCGGGAGCGTGGAACAAGGTCCTGGCCGAGTGTTGGAGCTCGCGCGCGGTCATAGCGCTGTCCGGCATGGCCTTCTTCAGGACACGAGGGTGCATTGGACCGGCTTGAGGCAGAGCTCTACAACGTCGACTCGCACCTCGAGGTCGAGCATCTGCGCTTGGCGCGCGGGTGGCTCCAGCTCGAAGTAGCCATCAACTTCAGCCACCTCCAACACGAAGCCACTCGCTTGAAGGATGAGGAGTCCTCCGCCACGGCCAAAGAAGCCTGCGACCGCGCCTTTGACGAGGCCGAGGCCACGGACCGGCGGCGCGAGGCCGCCGAAAAGTGCGAGCAGGAGCTCCTGGCCTCCATCCCAGCCCTGGAGCGGCAAGCCTGGGAGCGCGAAGCCATTGTGCCCATTCCCGCGGAAGGGTTGTCAGTCCACTAAGTGGGGCTCCGAGCCCTAGAGGAGGCACTGGAGCTGGTGGTGTCCAAGCTGAACCTGGAGCGCGATCGGCTGGAGGTGATGGAGTGCCAAGTGATGACCGCCGAGGCCGCCCTGGCCTCTTGGGAGGCGAAGGTTCAGATGAAGATCAACAGGGGATCACGGGGGCCCGTTGAGCTCTTGCCAAGGACTATCACAAGAAGCTGAAGCTCTAGGAGACTCGCTTCTGCACCCGGCGCGATGAACTGAAGGCCGATATGACAGCCTTAAGAAGAAGTTGGTCGGGGCGGACAAGCGCCAGAAGGCTACCCTCGACGCCCAAGCCACAGCTGAAACCGAGCCGGTATCCCTCTATCAGCAATGGGGGATGTCGCTTCCCTAGTGGAGCGGGCGACAGACTAGGCGAATCGAGCTCGGGGCCTGCAGGACACGTGCTCCGTGATGTTTCAAGACCTCGATCGGCGGGCTAGTCACGCCCTACGCACTATCTACAAGGAGAGCGTGTCCAGCCCGCTCGTGCCCGACGACGTCGGAGACCTCACCTTCTTCACCAGGGTCGTGGAGCGGCTTGAAGGGAGCACGAAGAAGGTGCGCAGGCTCGACGACGAGGAAAGCCGCGACCTCCTCGCGCAGGCGTCGACGCATGTTTTCAGCCATGTTCTTCACGAGGATCCCGATTTTGACTTCGAGGCCGTGATTGACCCCGTCCCTAGGGTAATTTGTGATGCCCTGGGGAGTGGGTGGAAGATCATGTAGATGATCTGGTCGCGCGGTTCGCCCCCGACAACCACGAAGACCAGCACGGAGCCGAGGAGCACGAGGCTGCCGCCTCCCCTTAGGACGCCTTTCTTCTTTTTTCCTGGTGACATTTTGAATGTAACACCACGGGGATGTAAAGGATACTTAGTGGAAACTCCTTAACGATGCATGAAGCAGCGCTTGACCCCCTTAGGTTGCTTTTCTTTTTGCTTGTTCCGGACGTGCAACCCCCGAGCGAGGGTCGATCATCGCTAGTATTCTAGGTCATGATGCTCAGTCAACGCCAGGAGATGAGTGCCCTTGAGGTCAAGGGCCGGGGGAAACGCGTGCTGCTATGTCTTGAGCTTGCGTTGGTTTTCCCCGAAGAGGAAGGGATGATGCAGCAGAGTAGCGTAAGTATTTCCCTCAGTTTTTGAGAACCAAGGTATCAATCCAGTAGGAGCCCACGCTCAAGTCCCTCGTACCTGCACAAAGCGATAGCTACCCGCAACCAACGCGATTAGGGGTTGTCAAGCCCTTCATGGTCACTTACGAGAGTGAGATTTGATAGATAGAATATTTTTGGTATTTTTGATATAAAGATGCAAAGTAAAAAGTAAAAGCAAAGTAAATAGCAAAACAATATAAAAGTGATGGAGATTGATATGATGAGAATAGACCCGGAGGCCATAGGTTTCACTAGTGGCTTCTCTCGAGAGCATAAGTTTTCTACGGTGGGTGAACAAATTACTGTTGAGCAATTGACAGAATTGAGCATAATTATGAGAATATCTAGGCATGATCATGTATATAGGCATCACGTCCGTGACAAGTAGATCGAAACGATTCTGCATCTACTGTTACTCCACTCATCGACCGCTATCCAGCACGCATCTAGAGTATTAAGTTAAAAACAGAGTAACGCTTTAAGCAAGATGACATGATGTAGAGAGATAAATTCATGCAATATGAAATAAACCCCATCTTGTTATCCTCGATGGCAACGATACAATACGTGTCTTGCTGCCTCTTCTGTCACTGGGAAAGAACACCGCAAGATCGAACCCAAAGCTAAGCACTTCTCCCATGGCAAGAACTACCAATCTAGTTGGCCAAACCAAACGGATAATTCAAAGAGACTTGCAAAGATAACCAATCATACATAAAAGAATTCAGAGAAGATTCAAATATTGTTCATAGATAGACTTGATCATAAACCCACAATTCATCGGTCTCAACAAACACACTGCAAAAGAAGAAGATTACATCGAATAGATCTCCACAAGAGAGGGGGAGAACATTGTATTGAGATCCAAAAAGAGAGAAGAAGCCATCTAGATAATAACTATGGACCCGAAGGTCTGAGGTAAACTACTCACACTTCATCGGAGGGGCTATGATGATGTAGAAGCCCTCCGTGATGATGGCCCTCTCCGGCGGAGCTCCGGAATAGGCCCCAAGATGGGATCTCGTGGATACAGAAAGTTGCGGCGGTGGAATTAGGTTTTTGGCTCCTGTTCTGATCGTTTGGGGGTATGTGGGTATATATAGGAGGAAGGAGTACGTCGGTGGAGCACCGAGGGGCCCACGAGGCAGGGGGCGCGCCCTGTAGGGGGGGGGGCGCCCCCTACCCTCATGACCGCCTCCGGTACTTCTTGGAGTAGGGTCCAAGTCTCCTGGGTCTTATCCGAGAAGAAAATCACGTTCCAAAAAGGATTTTTCTGTTTGGACTCCGTTTGATATTCTGTTTCTTCGAAACACTGAAATAGGCAAAACCAGCAATTCCGGACTGGGCCTCCGGTTAATAGGTCAGTCACAAAAATAATATAAAAGTGGAAAATAAAGCCCAATAAAGCCCAATATAGTCTAAAACAGTAGATAATATAGCATAGAGCAATCAAAAATTATAGATACGTTGGAGACGTATCAGGCATCCGCAAGCTTAATTCCTGCTCGTCCGCGAGTAGGTAAATGATAAAAAGAGAATTTTTGATGCGGAGTGCTACTTGATATAATTTCAATGCAAAATTTCTTAATTGTGATATGAATATTCAGATTAGAAAGATTCAAGACAAAAGTTCATATTTACATAAAGAATAATAACACTTCAAGCATACTAATAAAGTAATTATGTCTTCTCAAAATAACGTGGCCAAAGAAAGTTATCCCTACAAAATCATATAGTCTGGCTATGCTCTATCTTCACCACACAAAGTATTTAAATCATGCACAACCCGATGACAAGACAAGCAATTGTTTCATACTCTAACTTTTTCAAAAACTTTTTCAATCTTCACGCAATACATGAGCGTGAGCCATGGACATAACACTATGTGGAATAGAAGGGTGGTTGTGGAGAAGACAAGAAGAGGGGAAGATAGTCTCACATCAACTAGGGGTATCAACGGGCTATGGAGAGGCCCATCAATAGATATCAATGTGAGTGAGTAGGGATTGCCATGCAACGGATGCACTAGAGCTATAAGTATATGAAAGCTCAGCAAAAGAAACTAAGTGGGTGTGCATCCAACTCGTTTGCTCACAAAGACTCAGGGCAATTTGAGGAAGCCCATCATTGGAATATACAAGCCAAGTTCTATAATGAAAAATTCCCACTAGTATATGAAAGTGACATAACGAGAGACTCTCTATCATGAAGATCATGGTGCTACTTTGAAGCACAAGTGTGGTAAAAGGATAGTAACATTGTCCCTTCTCTCTTTTTCTCACATTTTTTATTTGGGCCTTTTCTCTTTTTTTATGGCCTCTTTTTTTCGTCCGGAGTTTCATCCCGACTTATGGGGGAATCATAGTCTCCATCATCCTTTCCTCACTTGGGACAATGCTCTAGAAAATGATGATCATCACACTTTTATTTTTCTTACAACTCGATACTTAGAACAAATATGACTCTATATGAATGCCTCCGGCGGTGTACCGGGATATGCAATGAATCAAGAGTGACATGTATGAAAGAATTATGAATGGTGGCTTTGCCACAAATACGATGTCAACTACATGATCATGCTAGCTATATGACAATGATGAAGCGTGTCATAATAAACGGAAAGGTGGAATGTTGCATGGCAATGTATCTCGGAATGGCTATGGAAATGCCATGATAGGTAGGTATGGTGGCTGTTTTGAGGAAGGTATATGGTGGGTGTATGATACCGGCGAAAGGTGCGCGGTATTAGAGAGGCTAGCAATGGTGGAAGGATGGGAAAAAGTGCATATAATCCATGGACTCAGCATTAGTCATAAAGAACTCATATACTTATTGCAAAAATCTAGAAGTTATCAAAGCAAAGTATTACACGCATGCTCCTAGGGGGATAGATTGGTAGGATAAGACCATCGCTCATCCCCGACCGCCACTCACAAGGAAGACAATCAATAAATAAATTATGCTCCGACTTCATCACATAACGGTTCATCATACGTGCATGCTACGGGAATCACAAACTTTAACACAAGTATTCTTTAAATTCACAACCACTAAACTAGCATAACTCTAATATTATCACCTCCATATCTCAAAACAATTATCATGCTTCAATCTTCTCTTAGTATTCAACGCACTCAAAAGAAAATTTCACATATCTTGAACACCAAGCATATTTATATTAAGCAAATTACCATGCTATTAAGACTCTCAAAATAATTTAAGTGAAGCATGAGAGATCAATAGTTTCTTTAAAACAAACCACCACCATGCTCTAAAAGATCTAAGTGAAGCACATAGAGCAAAATTATAACGCTCAAAAGATATAAGTGAAGCACGTAGAGCAAAACTACATAGCTCAAAAGATATAAGTGAAGCACATAGAGTATTCTATCAAATTTTAATTCATAGATGATTCTCTCAAAAGGTGTGTAAAGAAAGGATGATTGTGGCACACTAACAAACAAAGACACAAATAATACAAGACGCTCCAAGCAAAACACATATCATGTTGGTGAATAAAAATATAGCTCCAAGTAAATTACCGATGGAAGTGGACGAAAGAGGGGATGCCTTCCGGGGCATCCCCAAGCTTTGACATTTTAGTGTCATTGGATTATCTTGGGGGTTACATGGGCATCCCCAAGCTTAGTCTCTTGCCACTCCTTGTTCCATAATCCATCAAAAGAACTCACCCAAAACTTGAAAACTTCACAACACAAAACTCAATAGAAATCTCGTGAGCTCCGTTAGAGAAAGAAAACATAAAACCACTTCAAGGTACTGTAATGAACTCACCCAAAACCTACTGTATTCCAACTTCTCTATGGATTATAAACTATTTTACTAACCATAGATTCATCAAAATAAGCAAACAACACACGAAAAACAGAATCTGTCAAAAACAGAACAGTCTGTAGTAATCTGTAACTAACACAAACTTCTGGAACTCCAAAAAATCTACCAAAATTAGACGACCTAGATAATTTGTTTATTGATCAGCAGCAATTGGAATCAGTATTTTATCATGTTCTGATGATTTTTAGTAATTCGGGCACTGAACGCAAAGTTTCTGGAAATTACAGCAAGATCAAATAACTATCATCCAAGAAGATCTAATAGGTCTAGCTTGGCACAAACATTAATTAAAACACAAAACCACATCCAAACAGAGGCTAAATAAGTTATTTATTAAATAACAGCAATGAAAAAGATTGGGTTGTTGTAACACCCTCGATGCGACTATATCTCCCACGTGTCGATGCACGACTTAGAGGCATAATCGCATTGAAGGCATATGTCGCAAGTTAGGCAATCTTCACAACATCCCATGTAATACAGATAATGAAAGGGGAGATAACATAGTTGGCTTACACTCGCCACGTCAATCAAGTACATAAATAACATTACATCATCCAAACACTCATGGCCCGACTATGGCGCCAAAATAAAAGATAACCCAACATGCGACACGGTCCCGATCACCCCCAAATGGGCTCCACTACTGATCATCAGGAAAGGAAACATAGTATCTTGAGAGTCCTCATCGAACTCCCACTTGAGCTCGAGCGCGTCACCTGGAGCGGAATCATCAGGCCCTGCATCTGGTGTAATAGTAATCTGTGAGCCACAGGGACTCAGCAATCTCGCACCCTCGCGATCAAGACTATTTAAGCTTATAGGTAAGGCAAGGTAAAAATATATGTGGAGCTGCAGCAAGCGACTAGCAAATATGGTGGCTATGTTGTTCGCAAAAGAGAGCGAGAAGAGGAGGCAAAGCACAAGCGAGAAACTAGAGAGCAACCTGCGCAAACATTACTCCAACACCGTGTCCACTTCCCGGACTCCGCCGAGAAGAGGCCATCACAGTAACTCACACAGTTGATTCATTTTAGTCAAGTTAAGGTTCAAGTTATCTACAATCGGACATTAACAAATTCCCATCTGCCCATAACCGCGGGCATGGCTTTCGAAAGTTCAAAACCCTGCAGGGGAGTCCCAACTTAGCCCATGACAAGCTCTCACGGTCAACGAAGGCATAGACCTCCTCCCGAGACGTTCCGATCAGGCTCGGTACCTCGGTTCTTCAAGACACTTCGACAGATTAAAACAAGACCAGCAACACCGCCCGAATGTGCCGACAAATCCCGATAGGAGCTGCACATATCTTGTTCTCAGGGCACACTCAGATGAGCTCTCCATACAACTAAAACCAAACCTCGAGTTTCCCCGAGGGGGCGCTGCACAGGACTCTAGTTTGGACCAACACTCAGAGGAGCACTGGCCCAGGGGGGGCTAAAATAAGATGACCCTCGGGCTCCGGAAACCCATGGGAAAAAGAGGCTAGGTGGCAAATGGTAAAACCAAGGTTGGGCATTGCTGGAAAAGCTTTAATCAAGGCGAACTATCAAGGGGTTCCCATTATAACCCAACCGCGTAAGGAACGCAAAATCCGGGAACATAACACCGATATGACGGAAACTAGGGCGGCAAGAATGGAACAAAACACTAGGCGAGAGGCCGAGCCTTCCACCCTTTACCAAGTATATAGATGCATTAAGATAACATGCAATATAATGGTATCCCAACAAGTAAATAAATGTTCCAACAAGGAACGGCCTCCAATCTTCACCTGCAACTAGCAACGCTATAAGAGGGGCTGAGCAAAGCGGTAACATAGCCAATCAATGGTTTGCTAGGACATGGTGGGTTAGAGGTTTGACATGGAAATTTGGGAGGCTTGAAGGCAAGTGGTAGGCATCGTAGCATTGGCATAGCAAAAGAGCGAGCATCTAGCAAAGCAAAGATAGTAGTGATTTCGAGGGTATGATCATCTTGTCTGCAAAGTTCTCAGAGTTGACTGGATCCTCTAAAGCAAACTCAACGGGCTCCTCATTAGCGAACTCGTCTCCCGGCTCTACCCAAACAATACAAACAAGCAAACGGAACACAATCAACCACGTGCAAAGCTCAAACAATATGATGCAAAGATGATATGCTATGCGGGATGCGATGCGGGATCCATATGCAAGATGTGACAAGGAATGCATGAACCTGGCCTCAACTTGGGAATCCAAGTGTGCCACTGGAAAGATGACATGAAATCGCTTGAAAACGATATAAAGATCGCCGGAATCGGAGTTATGGTTTGGAAATGGCAAGCAAATCAAATATGACACCGGTCTGCGATTTACAGCAAGTAGCCATCTAAATGCAACAAGATGAACATGCTACAGTACCCAAACATGGCAACAAAATACATGGCAGGGATGTATTCAAGATGCTTAACAAAAGTCTAGCAATGAAGTACGGCCAAATCATCCATTAACAGGTTGAAACAAGCATGGCAAATATGCATATGGCAAACAGATTTCAGACTTACTGAAATTAACACTTGTCTGGAATTTCAGATCAGGTAGCACTCTTCGGAGCAACAAAACTACATGCTACAGGACCTGAACATGGCAAAGTAAAGCATGTCATGGAGCTACTCATAGAGATTAACAAAAGTCCCTTAGTGACCTTGAGCCAAAAGGGATCAGAAAATACAATTGCAAGCATGTGAACATGGCAAAAACATAATCAGTTCTCAGACTTAGTGAAAACTGGATCATGCTGAAAACAGATATCAAGTAGGCATGTTTACGAGCTCGATGCACTCACTACGGAGCAAGTCATGACAATCTAAGCATACACCCATCAAGAATACACAAAATGCAAGCTAGACATGGCAAGAACAATATCATAGCATGCACGGATCAACTACAACATTCTCGGCAAAATCGCTAACAAGTAGACAATCTGCCCAGATTCACGAAGTAGCAAAAGTAGAGCTCGATTGACTCAAGCTAGGGTGCTCTATAATTGCAACCAAAGACATGGATGGATAGAGCACTACAAGACTAACAAAATATCCTTACTGATCATCCTCAAAAGAGGCACGGATCACTAGGAAACAACATGAACATATGGCCAATAAACAGGTCAAGGACTTAGTGGAAATGCTAAGTCCCTGAAATCAGCATTACCAAGTGCCTTACTTTGCAAGCTTGTGCTAGTCACCACACACATCATAAAAATACATTGGTTGCACCTCTGGAAAGATGGCAAAACCCTTAACAAAACATATGTAGAGCTCATGGGCATATCATGCACACAATAATCATGGCAAAAATGACAAATATCTAAATGGAGTAGCAGATCTGACAATTATCTCAAGTAGCACTCTTCTAACAGCATTTCGGGCATCAAGATGAACTCAAATGAAAATGATGCACAGGAATGAAATGATGTACTCTCTGAGACGAACATTTTCATATGCTATATGCCAAAAACGGAGTTACGGATGCAAAGTTACGATGCGATGAACAGGAGCATATGAGCTAGGGTTTCAGGCAAAAAGTCAACCGTCGGGATCCAGATCCAGATCCGGGGCACGCGGTTCGAGGTTCGTCGGCCGGAGTTCGCTCGAGCTCGCCAGACAGGGGCTTGCCGGAGAGAGGCCTTGAGAGGAGGAGGGGCCGGCCGGGGAGGCACCGGCGATGAGGTCGGCGGGGTCGGCGGCGGCCAGGCACGCGGTGGCCGGCGAGGCGGCCGACGGGCGAGGCGGCGCGGCGGC
>NC_041386.1:301864213-301867099 GCF_002162155.2 Triticum dicoccoides | reverse complement strand
CCGGGAGGTGGTGGAGGAGGGCCGGCCGCGGGCTTCCACGGGCCGCGGCGGGGGCGGGTGCCGGGGTGCCATGTGGCACGCTGTGGCTGGCTGGGCGCAGCGGGTGGATGCGTCCGGTCGCGGCCGGACATGTCCGATGACGGCGGAGCTGAATTTTTAGGGTTAGGGGGGAGAGGAGATCCGGATTTCGGGGAAGGGGTCTATATATAGGCATAGAGGGAGCTAGGAGTGTCCAAATGAGGTGCGGTTTTCGGCCACGCGATCGTGATCAAACTATCTAGATGATGGAGAGGGTTTAGGTGGGTTTTGGGCCAAAATGGAGGGGTGTTGGGCTGCAACACACATGAGGCCTTTTCGGTCCCTCGGTTAACCGTTGGAGCATCAAACGAAGTCCAAATGGTACGAAACTTGACAAGCGGTCTACCGGTAGTAAACCAAGGCCGCTTGGCAAGTCTCGGTCCAATCCGGAAATGTTTAATCCCACACACGAAAGAAAGCTACAAATGACCACCGGAGGAGAACGGAGCGCCAGAATGCAAAACGGACAACGGGGAAAATGCTTGAATGCATGAGATGAACACGTATGCAAATGCAATGCACATGAAGACATGATATGAGATGCATGACAACGATAACAACACAAGGAGACAAAGACCCGAACCCGAGAAAATAAAATAACTTAAAGCCGGAAACGGCAAGAGTTGGAGTACAAATTGGGTAAGTTACATTCGGGGTGTTACAACACTCCACCACTACGAAAGGATCTCGTCCCGAGATCTAGGACTGAAAGAACGCCGGGTACTCAGAACGGAGGTGATCCTCGCGTTCCCAGGTAGCTTCACGGTCGGAATGGTGTGACCACTTTACTTTGAAGAATTTGATTGACTTGTTGCGAGTCTTGCATTCAGTCTCTTCAAGAATAGCAACGGGGTGCTCACGATAAGAGAGATCTTCTTGGAGCTCAATGTCCTCGAAGTTGACGGTGCGGTCAGCAGTCTTGAAGAACTTTCGGAGCTGAGAGACATGGAACACATCATGAATATTTGCAAAGTTTGAAGGAAGCTCGAGTTGATAGGAGAGATCGCCTCTCTTGCTGACAATCTTGAAAGGTCCCACGTATCTGGGGACAAGCTTCCCTTTGATACCAAAGCGACGAGTACCTTTCATAGGAGAGACACGGAGGTAAACATGATCTCCGATCTGGAAAGCCAAATCACGGTGCTTACTATCATAGTAGCTCTTCTGGCGGGATTGGGCTGCTTTGAGGTTATCTCGAATGAATTTGCACATTTCCTCTGCCTCTGTGATTAAGTCATTTCCGAGAAGCCGACGTTCACCGGTTTCAGACTAGTTGAGAGGGGTACGACACTTCCTGCCATATAGAATTTCAAATGAGGCCTTGCCCGAACTTGCTTGAAAACTGTTGTTGTAGGAGAATTCAACATATGGAAGACAATCCTCCCACTTCATGCCGAAGGAGATCACACAAGCCCTGAGCATATCTTCAAGAATCTGATTGACACGCTCGACTTGACCGCTAGTTTGAGGATGGAAAGCTGTGCTGAAGCGGATGTTGGTGCCCATGGCCTTCTGAAAAGAATCCCAAAACTTGGAGGTAAAGATGCTACCACGGTCTGAAGAGATCACCTGTGGAATACCGTGCAGAGAGACAATTCGAGAGGTATAGAGTTCTGCCAATTGAGCTGCAGTGATCGACTCTATGATAGGCAGAAAATGAGCCACTTTGGTGAGTTTGTCGATGACAACGAATATAGCATCATTGCCACGCTTGGACTTTGGAAACCCAGTCATGAAGTCCATCTCAATGTGGTCAAACTTCCATTCTGGAATGGCAAGAGGTTGGAGGAGACCAGCTGGCCTTTGGTGTTCTGCCTTCACTCTTCTGCAGACATCACATTCATTCACGAATTGAGCAATCTCTCGCTTCATTCGAGTCCACCAATAAGCCTGCTTGAGGTCCTGATACATCTTCGTGCTCCCAGGGTGGATGGAGAGGAGAGAATTGTGAGCCTCGTTCATGATCACTTTACGAAGGTCACCTTTGGGCACAACAATACGATCCTCGAAGAAGAGAGTGTCCTTGTCGTCAAGGCGGTAGCACTTGTACTTGGGTTGACTCTTGGCAATCCCAATCTTCACCTTTTTCACCATAGCATCAAGAAGCTGGGCTTGGCGAATCTGGTCTTCCAAGGTAGGAGAGACTTGAAGGTTGGCGAGGAAACCTTGAGGAACAACTTGCAGATTAAGTTTGCGGAAAGCTTCACATAGCTCGGGTTGATAAGGCTTGAGAATCAGACTGTTGCAATAAGCCTTCCTGCTCAATGCGTCAGCAATCACATTGGCCTTGCCTGGAGTATTGTAACACCCTCGATGCGACTATAGCTCCCACGTGTCGAGGCACGACTTAGAGACATAATCGCATTGAAGGCATATGTTGCAAGTAAGGTGTGACGCCCGGGTAATTAAGCTACAGTGATCCTCTGCTAATGGTGCCACGTCACCTTGTTTATAGTTGCTAATCTCGAGTTAGTTCGAAACCGATTCAAATTCAAATTCAAAATAAAGTCAAACAGTTAAAGTTTTCAAAAGTCAAAACTAAAATGTTCTAAATGTAACAAATAATTCATAAGTAATGTTGGTGGAGGAACCACATTTTTATAAAATGTCTAAATGCATTCAATTAATTAAAACTGTCGGTAAAATAAATAAATAAGTGTGTTGGTATTTTATAAAATACTAAACTATATTATTTGGGGGTTAAACCTTTTTGTGGCAGAGGTATAATTAGTGTTACTATTTAAGATACAACTTTTATATTTTATAAAACAAAAATAAAAGAAAACTGAAAAGAAATAGAATAAAAAA
>NC_041386.1:301855509-301863181 GCF_002162155.2 Triticum dicoccoides | reverse complement strand
CCGGCGCCGCCCCGCCATCGCCGCCTCGACCCCGACTCCGTCGCCCGAAGCCGTCCCGGACGCCGCCGGACTTCCCCGTCTACACGCGTCGTCCCCGTCAACCTCCCCGAGCCCCGCTGCCTTGACCCTACGGATCCGCGGTGAGGCCCCCGGCCTCTCTTCCTCTTGCTCCTCGCACCGTCCCGTAGTCGTGCACGTGCCGCCCGGTGCTCGTGCTCGCGGTGAGCACGCGCGCACCCGCGCGCCCCGTCGCGCCCGTTGTCGCTCGTGCCACCTGCGGCTGTTGCCGCCCACGCCGCCGTCCCGCTCCGCCTGCAGCCCCCGTGCACTACTCCTGCCTTCCCCGCTGACGACCGCCGGGCCCGCACCTCGCCGAGACCACGTGTGTGGCGTCCCGGTACCTCGCCGCCCCTGGCTGCCTCCTTGTCGCCGGCGGCAGCGCCACTGGCCGCGCCCGAGGCCATCGCTTGGGCTTGCCCCGGTGGGCGCTCGTGGCCGTGCCCGTGAGCCCGCGCGCCCACACGCCCATAACCACTAAGGCCCCTATGGGCCTATGACAAACGGGGCCCACGCCCAGAACGAAAATTAAAAAAAGAGAATTAAAAAAAATATAATAAGTAAATAATTAATAATAAAATTAATGAATGAATTAATTAATTAACTAATTAATTAACTTAATTAATTCTGATTAAATTAACTAAATAAGATTAATTAATCTAATTAACTAATTAACTTAATTAACTGAAACGGTCAATGACATGCGGGACCCACATGTCAGCTTGACCCAGTCAACACCTCTGTTGACTGATGATGTCATGCTGACGTCATGCTGATGCAGTAATGCCATTTTCGGATTAAATTAATAATAATAATTTATAAGTTGATTAAATCTTTTAAAATTAATATAAGGTAAACCGTAGCTCGGATCGAAAAACTTTGTACATGAAAGTTGCTCAGAACGACGAGACGATTCCGGATACGCAGTCCGTTCGTCCGCCACACACCCCTAACCTATCAAACTCGCAACTTTCCCCCTCCGGTTCATCTGTCCGAAAACGCGAAACACCGGGAATACTTTCCCGGATGTTCCCCCCTTCACCGGTATCGCCTATCCCTACGTTAGGTCACCCCTAGCACACCGTATTGCCGCGTCTTGCTTTGTGTTACATTTGATTGCTCTGTTATTTATTGTGTTCCCCCTCCGTTACTCCTTTCCGGTAGACTCCGAGACCGACGCTGCTGCTGCCCAGCTCGACTACGGAGTTGACGACCCCTCTCTCTTGCCAGAGCAACCAGGCAAGCCCCCCCCCTTGATCACCAGATATCGCCTATTCTCCTCTATACTGCTTGCATTAGAGTAGTGTAGCATGTTACTGCTTTCCGTTAATCCTATTCTGATGCATAGCCTGTCATTGCTGCTACAGTCATTGATACCTTACCCGCAATCCTAAATGCTTAGTATAGGATGCTAGTTTATCATCATTGGCCCTACATTCTTGTCAGTCTGCCTTGCTATACTATCGGGCCGTGATCACATTGGGAGGTGATCACGGGTATATACTATATATACATACCTACTATACAGATGGTGACTACAGTCGGGTCAGCTCATTGAGTACCCGCAAGTGATTCTGACGAGGGGGCTGAAAGGAAAGGTGGCTCCATCCCGGTAGAGGTGGGCCTGGGTTCCCGACGGCCCCCGACTGTTACTTTGTGGCGGAGCGACAGGGCAGGTTGAGACCACCTAGGAGACAGGTGGGCCTGGCCTTGTTCGGCATTCGCGGATACTTAACACGCTTAACGAGATCTTGGTATTTGATCTGAGTCTGGCTACGAGCCTATACGCACTAACCATCTACGTGGGAGTAGTTATGGGTATCCCGACGTCGTGGTATCAGCCGAAGCACTTCAGACGTCAGCGACGGAGCGGCGCGCGCCAAATTGGACTGGAACGCCACTAGGCTAGGTCTGCTTTCGGCCGCGTACGCAACGTGCAGGTGTGCTATGGGCGATGGGCCCAGACCCCTGTGCGCTTAGGTTTAGACCGGCGTGCTGGCCTCTCTGTTTTGCCTAGGTGGGGCTGCGACGTGTTGATCTTCCGCGGCCGGGCATGACCCAGGAAAGTGTGTCCGGCCAAATGGGATCGAGCGTGTTGGGTTATGTGGTGCACCCCTGCAGGGAAGTTAATCTATTCGAATAGCCGTGATCTTCGGTAACAGGACGACTTGGAGTTGTACCTTGACCTTATGACAACTAGAACCGGATACTTAATAAAACACACCCTTCAAAGTTCCACAGACAACCCGGTGATCGCTTTTCCGCAGGGCGACGAGGAGAGGTTCGCCGGGTAGGTTTATGCTATGCGATGCTACTTGGAGATGCTATTTGGAGATGCTACTTGGAGGACTTCAATCTACTCTCTCCTACATGCTGCAAGACGGAGGCTGCCAGAAGCGTAGTCTTCGACAGGATTAGCTATCCCCCTCTTATTCTGGCATTCTGCAGTTCAGTCCACTGATATGGCCTCCTTACACATATACCCATGCATATGTAGTGTAGTTCCTTGCTTGCGAGTACTTTGGATGAGTACTCACGGTTGCTTTCTCCCCCCTTTTCCCCTTTCCTTTCTTCCTGGTTGTCGCAACCAGATGCTGGAGTCCAGGAGCCAGACGCCACCGTCGACGACGACCCCTACTACACCGGAGGTGCCTACTACTACGTGCTGCCCGCTGACGACGACCTGGAGTAGTTAGGAGGATCCCAGGCAGGAGGCCTGCGCCTCTTTCGATCTGTATCCCAGTTTGTGCTAGCCTTCTTAAGGCAAACTTGTTTAACTTATGTTTGTACTCAGATATTGTTGCTTCCGCTGACTCGTCTATGATCGAGCACTTGTATTCGAGCCCTCGAGGCCCCTGGCTTGTATTATGATGCTTGTATGACTTATTTTATTTGTAGAGTTGTGTTGTGATATCTTCCCGTGAGTCCCTGATCTTGATCGTACACATTTGCGTGCATGATTAGTGTACGATTGAATCGGGGGCGTCACAAGTTGGTATCAGAGCCGACTGCCTGTAGGAATCCCCCTTCCACACTCCTTGGCCGAAGTCGAGTCTAGACATTGCAAAACTTTTACTAACATGGCTGTGTGCCTTACGGGCCCTCGTCGCCATTGGGTGGTAGTAGGATCTTTTATTCCTCGACCTATACTCTGGGACTCTTATTTCTCTTCTATTCGGGTTAAATGATTTCTGCTAAATCTAACATTAGGATCTCGTTATCACTTTCAACCGGAGAGCCCCTTATTAATGATGATCGTCTGCGGCACGTGAAGACCCTGAAGATACTCGCCGTTGTTAACCCGAGAACTTATGTTCATCGCATTTGCAATTCCCCTTCCACCGTCAACCCTTATGGATAACTACTTGCAGTTGTTATTCTTACATTCATCCCCAGTTGGTCTTGTTATTACCAAATACCTCGAAACACTCGTCGTTGTCTCGATAATCCTTGAGATTATCACCTTGCTGTTCCTTGTCACCTGAATACCCCTATGGATAATTCTCGCACTTATCGAGTATCCGCTCATCCCCCAGTTGTTCATGTGTTTCACAATGGTCTTCGAAATACTATTTGATCCTCCAAAAATCCTTAATAGCTTATTGCTCTGCAATACTTGTCTGCTTGCATTATGGATGCTTCCCATTGGCAATATTCGTTAGTATCCTTAGGCATCGTCATTTTGATCCTATTGATTCAGCATGTGTGCGAAGGCACACAAACATCTATCAACCCTTCTAAATTATCCTTCCGGCTCAGACATCATTTTTGAACATGAGCTGGTTCTGGACCAAACTATTTGTCGTCAATTGTGCCTCTGGTATATTCAACTTATCCATCCCTACTCAGAGCATTGCTTCTGATCCTTTGTTTTGGGGATCGAAATTCCTTTATTATCTAAGCATCGAATCCTTCCGATGTTCTATAATATGATGCCCGTGCATTCTTCTTCCTCTGGTTGAGTACCGATGCTCACGTCAGATCCCTTGTGGACCACCAGATCCTTTGTTGGATTTTATCTAACAACGCCCTTCATATTCAATAACCTTGTGAGCCTTTCCTCTGATACATAATGCCTTTGGTAAATTGTATCCTCTGCTTTCTTAACCATGCTCTGTCTTCGAGCTTGAGTTAATTACTTCTAAAGATTCTGGTATATGATTATAAGATGCTCCGATGGGTTGAACCTATGCCTTCCTTAATGGGTGAGAACTCGAAAGTTTTCACGAGTCGTACTCTTCTGGTATTTTGCCAGATAAAATTTCAAAACTACAACTTTATTGAGTGCGAGAAGTGAATGAAAGGTTGTGCATTGGAGAAGTGGGAGTCGACCTTGAACTTTGCGTTCATGCCCATGGACACGATGTACATCTTCTCATCGAAGCTTCTTTTAAAATCAATTATTCCCTTGGTATAAGTTCATCTTATATCTGAGATCTGGCCTTTTTGCAATCGTGGTTCTGACCATGTTCTTCTTTAAATATCATGTCCTGTGCAAGTTTAAGCACTTGTCTTCTATAGAGCAATACCCCAGTTCAACTTCTAGTTTGATCTGTCGTCGAGTATTACCACCTGGTATCTCGAGATTATCTTGGAACTGCATAATTTCTTATGAGTTCTTCATCAAGTACTACATACTCACCGATTACAATTTTTCATGGGCTCGGAGTTATTGAACACTCAAAGACGCCGATAACTGAACCGAGTCCGCTCTACGGTTCAACAACTCTTCAGTAAGCTTCTATAAGTACGAGTTTGTACCCGATCACGCCATTCCTAGCCTGTTTGGCTATATCATTGTCGTGATGATCTTAACTGTGCAACCCGGCCCTTATTCTCGGAGCACCAATTTGCGACGATAGCTAAGCTTACGTCGATTTTCCTCGTCATACCCTTTCACCTTAAACAACAAGCTTGAGTTCGAGTTTGTGTCGTACCTATGGTTCCAATAACCTCTTGCTTCATCATTCTTTTGACTTGTTGTGATCGCGGATCGATTACATCTTCGTGGAATCTCTCGACAAATGTGTCATGATCACCATCTACATTCTGATGCTCTTCCAGGATATCAATTGAATTAATGATGAGAAATACCATCCTTGCCCTCGATGATTTGTGTTGTCATCGACCTCTTTATTGCGTTCCCTCCAACAAAAACTTGTTTGTGTTCTGTGTTATACCTTGAGTTCCTTGCTACCCAGCATTTGATCTTCCTTACCTCGGAAGTATTACCATCTCTTTTTGTCAAGAATGTGGTGGGAATTTCACCACCTCTTAAGAATTCTTGATAACAAAATGCTTCTTGCCATCTTCGTTCATTTCTTGGTCCCCGTGTTAATTCCAACAAGTGAACGGTGTTGTTTGGATTCTGCACTTCTAGCAACCCTATTGCTTTGAAGCTAATGGTCGGTCGTTCGTTCTTACACTATTGATTATTGAATCACCATTCTAACATTGGTCGTGCAACCCAACCCATATTTTGGGCGCACCTTTCAACCAATGTTTAATTGTGTATGTTTTCCGTGAGCATACTTCCTTATATCATTTGATCTGACAAATGTTATCTCCTTGTTCACTTAATTGTGGAAATCCATCTTTTGGAAATCTCGATGAATTGCCGTTGAGTTCACCAGACACCTCTTTGTCCTCTCCTTGGATTAATGATGAACTCTTGTTAACGGAAGTCACTTCATAGTTCATTTCCCGAGAACCTTACATTGTCATCTCGTCAATTGTGTTGCACCTTTTCTTCTCAGGCTTACTAAGTCGGAGGTATCATGACACCAATCGGATCTGAATCTCGGTCAGATATGATGGTAGGGACAACTTTCCAAGAGTTATGATGTTGGTCCTTTGATGACCTGGTAACATGATGTCATGCCTAGCACCCCCCCCCCCCGGCTGGAGGACCTATCATTATAGATTCCTTTTCAGCAAGGTTATCCATTCATCCATGAGGAAATTGTAAGACTTATTCTACAAGTTATTCTTGATGGATCCTTCGTGTTTCCAAAGTTTGATCTTCACCTGAAGACCATTCAATTCTATCTCGAAGCATGTCAATGGTACTCTGATGTTTCAACAAGAACATTTGAAGCCCAATGCTAAATGTTTCTTGCTCAATTATCCAAACACTGTTGTATGGGTAATGTCATGAGATTCCTCCCCCCTTACCTAAAGAGTTTTCTACATTATATCCTGCCACGGATATCATGCTCTGCTTGTCCTTGGGAAGGATATATCCCTAAAATATGTGTTTAAACACATTTTCCTTTCCATTGTTCTGTTTAATATGATAATCATATTTTACTTTCCATTGGTTGTTTGAACCTTCCTTGTGATCTATATGATCTAAGCAGCAATATTCTACTGCTTATGTAAACTCCTCGGTGTGCAATTCTGTCAGTAAGACCATGTTACTATTGTTGATGACATTCCGGTAGCCACCGATGGACGAGAACCTTGCCTATTGGCCCGCCTCGTTCAACGAGCAGGAAAGTGGTTCTCTTCGTCCCTCGCCCTTGGTACCAATGTTGATGCCGGCATAACTGACTTGGTACTCTCTGACATGCCTTGCTATCATGACCGTGAAAGATGTCACTGCTCCTATAAAAAAAACCACATGGTGGGCCCATAACCCATAGTTCCACAGGATCGAAACCTGACTCTCCTGTACACCCCCTGTTTCCAAAGTTATTCCTATAGCTTGACTTCGTATGTAATTTGCGAGCCACCTTCCTAGTGATCAATTCTGGTATCGGACACAATACTTATTCCTGTTGCTCTGAACCCCATTCACACCCTGTTTCAGGCAATGAACGATTGCCTATCCGCTTGAAGCTTCTTATTGCACCGTCTTACTTTGCTCTCGATGTGTTTCATTTGTTCAACTCGAGAGATACTCATATGTTCATACTTGGGAAACCCCCAGAAGATTTTCCCTTGTAACATCCTATCGTTGTAGAGCTGCCCCTTACCTATTCGTAAGTACGATGGAGATCCCGAAGAAAGGATGACAAATTGATCATGGTGACTTGAAGCAGTCAAATGAAGACATCAACGAAAGGGATCAACCTCTTCGAAAGGGAAGCCAAGACCGAGAAGACTCGTTAGGTTTTTCGCTACCAACACCTTCGCCCCTTGCTCCACCGCTTAAATCTCGGGACGAGATTTCTTGTAGTGGAGGAGAATTGTGACGCCCGGGTAATTAAGCTACAGTGATCCTCTGCTAATGGTGCCACGTCACCTTGTTTATAGTTGCTAATCTCGAGTTAGTTCGAAACCGATTCAAATTCAAATTCAAAATAAAGTCAAACAGTTAAAGTTTTCAAAAGTCAAAACTAAAATGTTCTAAATGTAACAAATAATTCATAAGTAATGTTGGTGGAGGAACCACATTTTTATAAAATGTCTAAATGCATTCAATTAATTAAAACTGTCGGTAAAATAAATAAATAAGTGTGTTGGTATTTTATAAAATACTAAACTATATTATTTGGGGGTTAAACCTTTTTGTGGTAGAGGTATAATTAGTGTTACTATTTAAGATACAACTTTTATATTTTATAAAACAAAAATAAAAGAAAACTGAAAAGAAATAGAATAAAAAAAAAGA
>NC_041386.1:301844981-301854265 GCF_002162155.2 Triticum dicoccoides | reverse complement strand
CCTCTCTTCCTCTTGCTCCTCGCACCGTCCCGTAGTCGTGCACGTGCCGCCCGGTGCTCGTGCTCGCGGTGAGCACGCGCGCACCCGCGCGCCCCGTCGCGCCCGTTGTCGCTCGTGCCACCTGCGGCTGTTGCCGCCCACGCCGCCGTCCCGCTCCGCCTGCAGCCCCCGTGCACTACTCCTGCCTTCCCCGCTGACGACCGCCGGGCCCGCACCTCGCCGAGACCACGTGCGTGGCGTCCCGGTACCTCGCCGCCCCTGGCTGCCTCCTTGTCGCCGGCGGCAGCGCCACTGGCCGCGCCCGAGGCCATCGCTTGGGCTTGCCCCGGTGGGCGCTCGTGGTCGTGCCCGTGAGCCCGCGCGCCCACACGCCCATAACCACTAAGGCCCCTATGGGCCTATGACAAACGGGGCCCACGCCCAGAACGAAAATTAAAAAAAGAGAATTAAAAAAAAAGTATAATAAGTAAATAATTAATAATAAAATTAATGAATTAATTAATTAATTAACTAATTAATTAACTTAATTAATTCTGATTAAATTAACTAAATAAGATTAATTAACCTAATTAACTAATTAACTTAATTAACTGAAACAGTCAATGACATGCGGGACCCACATGTCAGCTTGACCCAGTCAACACCTCTGTTGACTGATGATGTCATGCTGACGTCATGCTGATGCAGTAATGCCATTTTCGGATTAAATTAATAATAATAATTTATAAGTTGATTAAATCTTTTAAAATTAATATAAGGTAAACCGTAGCTCGGATCGAAAAACTTTGTACATGAAAGTTGCTCAGAACGACGAGACGATTCCGGATACGCAGTCCGTTCGTCCGCCACACACCCCTAACCTATCAAACTCGCAACTTTCCCCCTCCGGTTCATCTGTCCGAAAACGCGAAACACCGGGAATACTTTCCCGGATGTTTCCCCCTTCACCGGTATCGCCTATCCCTACGTTAGGTCACCCCTAGCACACCGTATTGCCGCGTCTTGCTTTGTGTTACATTTGATTGCTCTGTTATTTATTGTGTTCCCCCTCCGTTACTCCTTTCCGGTAGACTCCGAGACCGACGCTGCTGCTGCCCAGCTCGACTACGGAGTTGACGACCCCTCTCTCTTGCCAGAGCAACCAGGCAAGCCCCCCCCCCTTGATCACCAGATATCGCCTATTCTCCTCTATACTGCTTGCATTAGAGTAGTGTAGCATGTTACTGCTTTCCGTTAATCCTATTCTGATGCATAGCCTGTCATTGCTGCTACAGTCATTGATACCTTACCCGCAATCCTAAATGCTTAGTATAGGATGCTAGTTTATCATCATTGGCCCTACATTCTTGTCAGTCTGCCTTGCTATACTATCGGGCCGTGATCACATTGGGAGGTGATCACGGGTATATACTATATATACATACCTACTATACAGATGGTGACTACAGTCGGGTCAGCTCATTGAGTACCCGCAAGTGATTCTGACGAGGGGGCTGAAAGGACAGGTGGCTCCATCCCGGTAGAGGTGGGCCTGGGTTCCCGACGGCCCCCGACTGTTACTTTGTGGCGGAGCGACAGGGCAGGTTGAGACCACCTAGGAGACAGGTGGGCCTGGCCTTGTTCGGCATTCGCGGATACTTAACACGCTTAACGAGATCTTGATATTTGATCTGAGTCTGGCTACGAGCCTATACGCACTAACCATCTACGTGGGAGTAGTTATGGGTATCCCGACGTCGTGGTATCAGCCGAAGCACTTCAGACGTCAGCGACGGAGCGGCACGCGCCGAATTGGACTGGAACGCCACTAGGCTAGGTCTGCTTTCGGCCGCGTACGCAACGTGCAGGTGTGCTATGGGCGATGGGCCCAGACCCCTGTGCGCTTAGGTTTAGACCGGCGTGCTGGCCTCTCTGTTTTGCCTAGGTGGGGCTGCGACGTGTTGATCTTCCGCGGCCGGGCATGACCCAGGAAAGTGTGTCCGGCCAAATGGGATCGAGCGTGTTGGGTTATGTGGTGCACCCCTGCAGGGAAGTTAATCTATTCGAATAGCCGTGATCTTCGGTAACAGGACGACTTGGAGTTGTACCTTGACCTTATGACAACTAGAACCGGATACTTAATAAAACACACCCTTCAAAGTTCCACAGACAACCCGGTGATCACTTTTCCGCAGGGCGACGAGGAGAGGATCGCCGGGTAGGTGTATGCTATGCGATGCTACTTGGAGATGCTATTTGGAGATGCTACTTGGAGGACTTCAATCTACTCTCTTCTACATGCTGCGAGGCGGAGGCTGCCAGAAGCGTAGTCTTCGATAGGATTAGCTATCCCCCTCTTATTCTGGCATTCTGCAGTTCAGTCCACTGATATGGCCTCCTTACACATATACCCATGCATATGTAGTGTAGTTCCTTGCTTGCGAGTACTTTGGATGAGTACTCACGGTTGCTTTCTCCCCCCTTTTCCCCCTTTCCTTTCTTTCTGGTTGTCGCAACCAGATGCTGGAGTCCAGGAGCCAGACGCCACCGTCGACGACGACCCCTACTACACCGGAGGTGCCTACTACTACGTGCTGCCCGCTGACGACGACCTGGAGTAGTTTAGGAGGATCCCAGGCAGGAGGCCTGCGCCTCTTTCGATCTGTATCCCAGTTTGTGCTAGCCTTCTTAAGGCAACTTGTTTAACTTATGTCTGTACTCAGATATTGTTGCTTCCGCTGACTCGTCTATGATCGAGCACTTGTATTCGAGCCCTCGAGGCCCCTGGCTTGTATTATGATGCTTGTATGACTTATTTTATTTGTAGAGTTGTGTTGTGATATCTTCCCGTGAGTCCCTGATCTTGATCGTACACATTTGCGTGCCGACTCCGTCGCCCGAAGCCGTCCCGGACGCCGCCGGACTTCCCCGTCTACACGCGTCGTCCCCGTCAACCTCCCTGAGCCCCGCTGCCTTGACCCTACGGATCCACGGTGAGGCCCCCGGCCTCTCTTCCTCTTGCTCCTCGCACCGTCCCGTAGTCGTGCACGTGCCGCCCGGTGCTCGTGCTCGCTGTGAGCACGCGCGCACCCGCGCGCCCCGTCGCGCCCGTTGTCGCTCGTGCCACCTGCGGTTGTTGCCGCCCACGCCGCCGTCCCGCTCCGCCTGCAGCCCCCGTGCACTACTCCTGCCTTCCCCGCTGACGACCGCCGGGCCCGCACCTCGCCGAGACCACGTGCGTGGCGTCCCGGTACCTCGCCGCCCCTGGCTGCCTCCTTGTCGCCGGCGGCAGCGCCACTGGCCGCGCCCGAGGCCATCGCTTGGGCTTGCCCCGGTGGGCGCTCGTGGCCGTGCCCGTGAGCCCGCGCGCCCACACGCCCATAACCACTAAGGCCCCTATGGGCCTATGACAAACGGGGCCCACGCCCAGAACGAAAATTAAAAAAAAAGAGAATTAAAAAATATATATAATAAGTAAATAATTAATAATAAAATTAATGAATTAATTAATTAATTAACTAATTAATTAACTTAATTAATTCTGATTAAATTAACTAAATAAGATTAATTAACCTAATTAACTAATTAACTTAATTAACTGAAACAGTCAATGACATGCGGGACCCACATGTCAGCTTGACCCAGTCAACACCTCTGTTGACTGATGATGTCATGCTGACGTCATGCTGATGCAGTAATGCCATTTTCGGATTAAATTAATAATAATAATTTATAAGTTGATTAAATCTTTTAAAATTAATATAAGGTAAACCGTAGCTCGGATCGAAAAACTTTGTACATGAAAGTTGCTCAGAACGACGAGACGATTCCGGATACGCAGTCCGTTCGTCCGCCACACACCCCTAACCTATCAAACTCGCAACTTTCCCCCTCCGGTTCATCTGTCCGAAAACGCGAAACACCGGGAATACTTTCCCGGATGTTTCCCCCTTCACCGGTATCGCCTATCCCTACGTTAGGTCACCCCTAGCACACCGTATTGCCGCGTCTTGCTTTGTGTTACATTTGATTGCTCTGTTATTTATTGTGTTCCCCCTCCGTTACTCCTTTCCGGTAGACTCCGAGACCGACGCTGCTGCTGCCCAGCTCGACTACGGAGTTGACGACCCCTCTCTCTTGCCAGAGCAACCAGGCAAGCCCCCCCCCCTTGATCACCAGATATCGCCTATTCTCCTCTATACTGCTTGCATTAGAGTAGTGTAGCATGTTACTGCTTTCCGTTAATCCTATTCTGATGCATAGCCTGTCATTGCTGCTACAGTCATTGATACCTTACCCGCAATCCTAAATGCTTAGTATAGGATGCTAGTTTATCATCATTGGCCCTACATTCTTGTCAGTCTGCCTTGCTATACTATCGGGCCGTGATCACATTGGGAGGTGATCACGGGTATATACTATACATACATACATACTATACAGATGGTGACTAAAGTCGGGTCAGCTCATTGAGTACCCGCAAGTGATTCTGACGAGGGGGCTGAAAGGACAGGTGGCTCCATCCCGGTAGAGGTGGGCCTGGGTTCCCGACGGCCCTCGACTGTTACTTTGTGGCGGAGCGACAGGGCAGGTTGAGACCACCTAGGAGACAGGTGGGCCTGGCCCTGTTCAGCGTTCGCGGATACTTAACACGCTTAACGAGATCTTGGTATTTGATCTGAGTCGGCTACGAGCCTATACGCACTAACCATCTACGCGGGAGTAGTTATGGGTATCCCGACGTCGTGGTATCAGCCGAAGCACTTCAGACGTCAGCGACGGAGCGGTGCGCGCCGAATTGGACTGGAACGCCACTAGGCTAGGTCTGCTTTCGGCCGCCCTCGCAACGTGCAGGTGTGCTATGGGCGATGGGCCCAGACCCCTGTGCGCTTAGGTTTAGACCGGCGTGCTGGCCTCTCTGTCGTGCCTAGGTGGGGCTGCGACGTGTTGATCTTCCGCGGCCGTTCATGACCCAGGAAAGTGTGTCCGGCCAAATGGGATCAAGCGTGTTGGGTTATGTGGTGCACCCCTGCAGGGAAGTTAATCTATTCGAATAGCCGTGATCTTCGGTAACAGGACGACTTGGAGTTGTACCTTGACCTTATGACAACTAGAACCGGATACTTAATAAAACACACCCTTCAAAGTTCCACAGACAACCCGGTGATCGCTTTTCCGCAGGGCGACGAGGAGAGGATCGCCGGGTAGGTTTATGCTATGCGATGCTACTTGGAGATGCTACTTGGAGATGCTACTTGGAGGACTTCAATCTACTCTCTTCTACATGCTGCGAGGCGGAGGCTGCCAGAAGCGTAGTCTTCGATAGGATTAGCTATCCCCCTCTTATTCTGGCATTCTGCAGTTCAGTCCACTGATATGGCCTCCTTACACATATACCCATGCATATGTAGTGTAGTTCCTTGCTTGCGAGTACTTTGGATGAGTACTCATGGTTGCTTTCTCCCCCCTTTTCCCCCTTTCCTTTCTTTCTGGTTGTCGCAACCAGATGCTGGAGTCCAGGAGCCAGACGCCACCGTCGACGACGACCCCTACTACACCGGAGGTGCCTACTACTACGTGCTGCCCGCTGACGACGACCTGGAGTAGTTAGGAGGATCCCAGGCAGGAGGCCTGCGCCTCTTTCGATCTGTATCCCAGTTTGTGCTAGCCTTCTTAAGGCAAACTTGTTTAACTTATGTCTGTACTCAGATATTGTTGCTTCCGCTGACTCGTCTATGATCGAGCACCTGTATTCGAGCCCTCGAGGCCCCTGGCTTGTATTATGATGCTTGTATGACTTATTTTATTTGTAGAGTTGTGTTGTGATATCTTCCCGTGAGTCCCTGATCTTGATCGTACACATTTGCGTGCATGATTAGTGTACGATTGAATCGGGGGCGTCACATAAGGTAATCTTTACACATCCCATGTAATATAATAATAAAAGGGAGATAACATAGTTGGCTTACACTCACCACGTCAATCAAGGTACATAAATAACATTACATCATCCAAACACTCATGGCCCGACTACGGCGCCAAAATAAAAGATAACCCAACATGCGACACGGTCCCGATCACCCCCAACTGGGCACCACTACTGATCGTCAGGAAAAGAAACATAATAACGTTGAGAGTCCTCGTCGAACTCCCACTTGAGCTCGAGCGCGTCACCTGGAGCGGAAACATCAGGCCCTGCATCTGGTGTAATAGTAATCTGTGAGCCACATGGACTCAGCAATCTCGCACCCTCGCGATCAAGACTATTTAAGCTTATAGGTAAGGCAAGGTAAGAATATATGTGGAGCTGCAGCAAGCGACTAGCATAATATGGTGGCTATCCTATTCGCAAAAGAGAGCGAGAAGAGGAGGCAAAGCGCGAGCGAGAAACTACAGGACAACCTGCGCAAGCATTACTCCAACACCGTGTCCACTTCCCGGACTCCGCCGAGAAGAGGACATCACGGTTACACACTCAGTTGATTCATTTTAGTTAAGTTAAGGTTCAAGTTATCTACAACCGGACATTAACAAATTCCCATCTGCCCATAACCGCGGGCACGGCTTTCGAAAGTTCAAATCCCTGCAGGGGAGTCCCAACTTAGCCCATGACAAGCTCTCACGGTCAACGAAGGAATAGACCTCCTCCCGAGATGTTCCGATCAAACTCGGTACCTCGGTTCTTCAAGACACTTCGACAGGTTAAAACAAGACCAACAACACCGCCCGAATGTGCCGACAAATCCTGATAGGAGCTGCATATATCTCGTTCTTAGGGCACACTCAGATGAGACATCCTACGAGTAAAACCAACCCTCAAGTTGCCCTGAGGTGGCCCCGCAGTCTACTCGGTTCGGACCAACACTCAGAGGAGCACTGGCCCAGGGGGGTTTAAATAAGATGACCCTCAGGCTCCAGAAACCCAAGGGAAAAAAGGCTAGGTGGCAAATGGTAAGACCAAGGTTGGGCATTGCTGGAAAAGCTTTAATCAAGGCGAACTATCAAGGGGTTCCCATTATAACCCAACCGCGTAAGGAACGCAAAATCCGGGAACATAACACCGATATGACGGAAACTAGGGCGGCAAGAGTGGAACAAAACACTAGGCGAGAGGCCGAGCCTTCCACCCTTTACCAAGTGTATAGATGCATTAAGATAACAAGATTATATAATGATATCCCAGCAAGTAAATAAATGTTCCAACAAGGAACGGCCTCCAAACTTCACCTGCAACTAGCAACGCTATAAGAGGGGCTGAGCAAAGCGGTAACATAGCCAATCAATGGTTTGCTAGGACAAGGTGGGTTAGAGGTTTGACATGGCAATTTGGGAGGCTTGAAAGCAAATGGTAGGCATTGTAGCATTGGCATAGCAAAAGAGCGAGCAATCTAGCATAGCAAAGATAGTAGTGATTTCGAGGGTATGATCATCTTGCCTACAAAGTTGTCAGAATTGACTGGATCCTCGAAAGCAAACTCAACGGGCTCCTCGTTAGCGAACACATCTCCCGGCTCTACCCAAACAAGTCAAACAAGCAACAAGGACACAATCAACCACGTGCAAAGATCAAACAATACGATGCAAGGATGGTATGCTATGCGGGATGCGATGCGTGATGCATATGCAAGAAGTGACAAGGAATGCATGAACCTGGCCTCAACTTAGGAATCCAAGTGTGCCACTGGAAAGATGAGAAGAAATCGCTTGAAAACGATATAAAGATCATCGGAATCGGAGTTACGGTTTGGAAATGGCAAGCGATTCAAAAATGACACGGTCTGCGATTTACAGCAAGTAGCCAACTAAATGCAATGAGATGAACATGATACAACACCCAAACATGATAACAAAATACATGGCAGGGATGCATTCAAGATGCTTAACAAAAGTCTAGCACTGAGCTACGGCCAATTCATCCATTAACAGGTTCAAACAATCATGACAAATATGCATATGGCAAACAGATTTCAGACATAGTGAAATTAACACTTGTCTGGAATTCCAGATCAGGTAGCCCTCTTCGGAGCAACAAAACTACATGCTACAGGACCTGAACATGGCAAAGTAAAGCATGGCATGGTGCTACTCAAAGAGCTTAACAAAAATCCCTTAGTGACCTTGAGCCAAAAGGGATCTGAAAATACAATTGCAAGCATGTGAACATGGCAAAAACATAATCAGATCACAGACTTGGTGAAAACTGGAGCATGCTGAAAACAGATATCAATTAGGCATGTTTACGAGCTCGATGCACTCGCTACAGAGCAAGTCATGATAAACTAAGCATACATCTATCAAGAAAAAACAAAATGCAAGCTAGACATGGCAAGAACAATAACATAGCATGCACGGGTCAACTACAACATCCTCGGCAAAATTGCAAACAAGTTGACAATCTGCCCAGATTCACAAAGTAGCAAAATTAGAGCTCGATTGACTCAAGCTATGGTGCTCCATAATTGCAAACAAGTACATAGATGGATAGAGCACTACAAGATTAACAAAACACCCTTACTGATCATCCTCAAAAGAGGCACGGATCACTAGGAAACAACATGAACATATGGCCATATGAAATAAACATCCCAAGGACTTAGTGGAATTACTAAGTCCCTGAAATCAGCACTACCAAGTGCCTCACTTCGCAAGCTTGCACTAGTCACCACACACATCACAAAAATACATGGGTTGCACCTCTGGAAAGGTGGCAAAACCCTTAACAAAACATATGTAGAGCTCATGGGCATATCATGCACACAATAATCATGGCAAAAATGACAAATATGCAAATGGAGTAGCAGATCTGACAATTATCTCAAGTAGCCCTCTTCTAACAGCATTTCGGGCATCAAGATGAACTCAAATGAAAATGATGCAATGTAATGAAATGATGTACTCTCTGAGATGAAAATTTTGGTATGCTATATGCCAAAAATGGAGTTACGGATGCGGAGATACGACACGATGAACAGGAGCACTTGGATTAGGGTTTCGACGAAAAAGTCAACCCTGAGATATTTTCAGATCTAGATCGGGGGCACGCAATCCGAGGTTGTCGCCGGGGTTCATGTTCACCGGAGATGGAGGAGTCACCGGACTTGGTGGGCTCGGCGGCCGGAGGAGGTGGGAGGAGGCTCGCCGGAGCTGCTCTCGCCGGAGCACGGGACGGCGCGGGGCAGCGGTTCGCCGGAGGAGGATGGGCGCGGGGCGGCGGCGGCTTGCTCCGGCGGGGCCGGCAATGGCCCGCAGCGGCGCGGCGGAGGGAAGACAGCGGCGCGCGGCGAGGCGGCGACCGGCTATGGCGG
>NC_041386.1:301822842-301844547 GCF_002162155.2 Triticum dicoccoides | reverse complement strand
GCTCGCGGGCCGCGGAGCGGGAGGACGGCGGTGGGACACGTGGCGGAGCCGGATTGGCCCGGGTGGGCGGCGGACGTGTCCGATCTAGGCGGCGGACATGTCCGTCGGTGGCTGGGCGATTTAGGGTTTCGGGGGAGGAGGAGATCCGAATTTCGGAGAGGTCTATTTATAGGCATAGAGGGAGTTAGGAGAGTCCAAATGAGGTGCGGTTTTCGGCCACGCGATCGTGATCGAACCTCTAGATGATGGAGAAGGGTTTGGTGGGTTTTGGGCCAAATTGGAGGGGTGTTGGGCTGCAACACACATGAGGCCTTTTCGGTCCCTCGGTTAACCGTTGGAGTATCAAACGAAGTGCAAATGATACGAAACTTGACAGGCGGTCTACCGGTAGTAAACCAAGGCCGCTTGGCAAGTCTCGGTCCAATCCGTAAATGTTTAATCCCCACACACGAAAGAAAGGTAGAAATGACCACCGGAGGAGAACGAAGCGCCGGAATGCAAAATGGACAATGGGGAAAATGCTTGAATGCATGAGATGAACACGTATGCAAATGCAATGCACATGATGACATGATATGAGATGCATGACAACGATAACAACACACGGAGACAAAAACCCGGACCCGAGAAAATAAAACAACTAAACGCCAGAAACGGCAAGAGTTGGAGTACAAATTGGGAAAGTTACATCTGGGGTGTTACAACACTCCACCACTACGAAAGGATCTCGTCCCGAGATCTAGGACTGAAAGAATGCCGAGTACTCAGAATGGAGGTGATCCTTGCGTTCCCAGGTAGCTTCACGGTCGGAATGGTGTGACCACTTGACTTTGAGGAATTTGATTGACTTATTGCGAGTCTTGCATTCAGTCTCTTCAAGAATAGCCACTGGGTGCTCACGATAGGAAAGAACTTCTTGGAGCTCAATGTCCTCGAAGTTAACGGTGCGGTCAGGAGTCTTGAAGCACTTTCGGAGCTGAGAGACATGGAACACATCATGAACATTTGCAAAGTTTGAAGGAAGCTCGAGTTGATAGGCGAGATCGCCTCTCTTGCTGACAATCTTGAAAGGTCCCACGTATCTGGGGGCAAGCTTCCCTTTGATACCGAAGCGACGAGTACCTTTCATAGGAGAGACATGGAGGTAAACATGATCTCCGATCTCGAAAGCCAAATCACGGTGCTTACTATCATAGTAGCTCTTCTGACGGTATTGGGCTGCTTTGAGGTTATTACGAATGACTTTGCACATTTCCTCTGCCTCTGTGATTAAGTCATTTCCCAAAAGTTGACGTTCACCGGTTTCAGACTAGTTGAGAGGGTACGGCACTTCCTGCCATACAGAATTTCAAAAGGGGCCTTGCCCGAACTTGCTTGGAAACTGTTGTTGTAGGAGAATTCAGCATAAGGAAGACAATCCTCCCACTTCATGCCGAACACACAAGCCCTGAGCATATCTTCAAGAATCTGGTTAACATGCTCGACTTGACCGCTAGTTTGAGGATGGAAAGCTGTGCTGAAGCGGATGTTGGTGCCCATGGCCTTCTGAAAAGAATCCCAAAACTTGGAGGTAAAGATGCTGCCACGGTCTGAAGAGATCACTTGTGGAATACCGTGCAGAGAGACAATCCGAGAGGTATAGAGTTCCGCCAATTGAGCTGCAGTGATCGACTCTTTGATAGGCAGAAAGTGAGCCACTTTAGTGAGTTTGTCGATGACAACGAATATAGCATCATTACCACGTTTGGACTTTGGAAACCCAGTCATGAAGTCCATCTCAATGTGATCAAACTTCCATTCTAGAATGCCAAGAGGTTGGAGGAGACTAGCCGGCCTTTGAAGGATTCACAAAGCTCGGGTTGATAAGGCTTGAGAATCAGACTGTTGCAATAAGCCTTTCTGCTCAATGCGTCAGCAATCACATTGGCCTTGCCTGGAGTATATTCGATACTCGGATTATACTCTTGAATCATTTCGACCCATCGAGTTTGCCTGAGGTTGAGATTAGGCTGAGTGAAAATGTACTTGAGACTCTTGTGGTCAGTGAAGATGTCCACTTTTCTTCCCAAAAGAAGATGTCTCCAAGTCAAAAGAGCATGCACAACTGCCGCCAACTCGAGATCATGAGTGGGGTAGTTCTTCTCATTAGGCTTCAACTGGCAAGAGGTATAGGCAACAACTTTCTTATCTTGCATTAATACTGCGCCAAGACCTTGGAGAGAGGCATCACAAAAGACCTCGTACGGTTTGGATTCATCAGGCGGAGTCAGAACTGGAGCAGTGATCAATTTCTCTTTCAAAGTGTTGAAAGCAATGTCACACTCCAGATACCAAACGTACTTGACGTGCTTCTGGAGAAGATTAGAGAGAGGCTTCGCGATCTTAGAAAAGTTTTCAACGAATCTTCGGCAGTAGCTTGCGAGACCGAGGAAGCTACGGAGTTGCTTCACGTTCTGAGGAGGTTCCCAATTCATAATTGCAGACACCTTCTCAGGATTCACGGCAATGCCCTTGGCAGAGATGATATGACCAAGATAAAGAACCTCATCGAGCCAAAATTCGCACTTGGAGAACTTGGCGTAGAACTGATGTCCTCTGAGCTTATCGAGCACCAGACGCAAGTGTTTGGCATGATCTTCCTTGTTCTTCGAGAAAACCAAAATGTCGTCGAGATAGACCAAAACGAAGTCATTGGTGTAGGCGTTGAAGATGAAGTTCATCATGCGAGAGAACGTCGGAGGAGCGTTGACGAGGCCAAAAGACATGACAGTGTATTCATATGAACCATAGCTTGTTCTGAAAGCCGTCTTGGGAATATCTTGCTCACGGATTCGAATCTGATGATAACCCATATGGAGATCAAGCTTGGAGAATACTTGGGCACCTTTGAGTTGTTCGAACAGCTCATTGATGTTGGGAAGTGGGTATTTGTTCTTTATAGTCTTCTTGTTCAATGGACGGTAATCAACACAAAGTCGGGTCCGTTCCATCCTTCTTCTTCACAAAAAGAACACCACAACCCCACGGAGAAGAACTAGGCCGGATGAGACCCATTTTCTCTTGAATATCGAGTTGCTTCTTCAGCTCCTTCAACTCTTCAGGTCCGAGCTTGTAAGGCTGTTTGCATACAGGTTCCGTGCCAGGCTCAAGATCAATAACGAATTCAACTGGCCGGTGCAGAGGCATTCCTGGAAGCTCTTCTGGAAAGACGTCTTGATATTCGCAAACGACTGGAATTTGCGAGATGGCATCGAGTTCACCCTTCTCATTGAGAGAAAACAGACGGATAGTATCATCACGAGCGGCAAAGACAATTACATCCTTAGACGAATGAGTCAATTGAATCTGCCTGGCTGCACAATCAAGACGCGCCTTGTGCTTAGAAAGCCAATCCATTCCGAGAATAAGATCAATATCCGAATTACCAAGAACCACCGGAGAAGAAAGAAACTTGTAATCGCCTAACGTGATAGAGATATCGAGAGCAACCAAACTAGAAGTCAAAAGCTTGCCGGGAGAAACAACTTGCATGACTTTGGGCATGATCTCAGTAACAACATTGTGCTTCGATGCAAACGGGCATGACAAGAAAGAATGCGATGCACCAGTATCAAAAAGTACTTTTGCGGGAACGTCGTTAACATGAAGGTTACCCATAATGACATATGACGAATCCTCTGCCTGAGTTGCATTCATCAAGTTGACCTTGGCATGCTAGGGGTTATGCTTGACCACAGCTGTACTTGCTGATCTGACAGGAGGAGGAGGAGGAAGACGCCTCTGGTTGAAGCACTTGTTGGCATAGTGACCCTTCTGTTGGCACTTGTTGCACGTGACCTCTGAAAGCGGACGGTGGTACGGAGCACTCGATCTTGGAGCTTGAGACGAAGTCTTTTTCTGAAAGCCGGGGTTGGGTGGGTGGGAAGATCCACTGCCACCTTTGCTCTTCTGCTGATACGGCTGACGAAATGGAGGAGGAGGAAGCCAATACTTCTGCTGCTTGGCCACTTGAGTAGAGGAAGAAGGAGTAACATCTCTGACTCGCTTCTTGGAAGCATCACACCTCAACTGAGCAGCCTCTTGCTTCAATGCCATGTTGTAGAACTCATCGTACCTCAAGGGCTCAAAGAGGACAAGAGCTAGCTGAATTTCTTCTCTGAGACCACCCCTGAACTGGTATATCATGCTCTTCTCATAAGGGACGTCCTGCTTGGCAAAGCGGGCGAGCTTCTGAAACAACTTGTTGTAGTCATAGACAGACAAAGAGCCTTGCTTCAGATTGCGGAATTCCTCACGCTTGCTTTCGACCACGCTCTGAGGGATATGGTGAGCTCTAAAATCTCGACGGAATTCATCCCAAGGAACTGGTTGAGTGTAGTAGAGTGATTCTGATTGTTGCCTTGGTTCCCTTGGTTGCCTTGATTGCGCTCTTGGAGAATTTGCATGATCAACTATGTGTTTGCATTGGTTGCGGCCATCACAGCTTGCCATGCCTCCGGAGGAGGTGGAGGTGGTGGCGGATCAGGATTCGGAGTCGTGCGTGTTGGAGGAGCCATCCTGAAGAGGTTGACCACCATTAGCACATAGACAGATAAAATGAAGCTGAATCCAACGGAATGAAAATTGCAACATATAGTCTTCACATCCGAACAAAATGAACGAATGCATTCCTCTTGAAATGGTCACATATCCATAAATTGAGAAGCCACGTAGAATTCAGGTAGAGAAATAAATCAACAAGGTACAGATCAAGAACGAATAATTGGTAAGAAATCCCAATCTCAAACCAATATCCGTGGAAGAAGAACTAGAGCTACAAGAATTCCCACATATGAAACTCCCGAACCTTTCCGGTTATGCAATCAGGTGTTGGGGATACAGGGGAAGCATAATATCTCACCCAAACTAGCAAATCCTACATCTAGCTGTATCCATCCTTCAACACATAACCAAGAAACCTTCGGAAACCATCTACCTCAACCTTCGAAAAGCATCTGTTATACAAGTTATGGCGATACTCCCGAACTCCCGCCCCAGTACTGGGTGGCGTCGAGGTTATCTCACCAACGAACTGCATAAAAGAGATTGTCGATGTCGGCGTACTAAACTCAGGTATTCCAGAACTGCAACGATAAAATTATGACGACAACACCTCAGAGCTCAACTCCCCGGGACACTTCCACAAAACCCCTGACAGGAGGCACCAAGACAATGTTCTCATCATAAAACCATCGGAACGATTCCAAGATACCTGCGTGATCCTAAATTTTTTTTAGTGAAATTTGAGAAAAGAAGAGTCAAAACTCTATGTCAGGATGCCTTACCAGAGCTATGAGGAGACTGGGAAGTAAAAAGAATTCCTAAACTCTCCGATATATAATTCCTAAATGACTCAAAACATTTTTCTAGACACAACTCGACTGCTAAAAACGATTAAGCAATGGGGAAGGCTCTGATTACCAACTTGTTGTTGGGGAACATAGCAGAAATTCAAAATTTTCCTACGTGTCACCAAGATCTGTATATGGAGAGACTAGCAACGAGGGGAAGGAGAGTGCATCTACATACCCTTGTAGATCGCTAAGTGGAAGCATTCAAGTGAACGGGGTTGATGGAGTCGTACTCGTCGTGATCCAAATCACCGATGACCAAGTGCCGAATGGACGATACCTCCGCGTTCAACACATGTACAGCCCGGTGACGTCTCCCATGCCTTGATCCAGCAAGGAGAGAGGGAGAGGTTGAGGAAGACTCCATCCAGCAGCAGCACAACGGCGTGGTGGTGATGGAGGAGCATGGCAATCCTGCAGGGCTTCGCCAAGCACCGTGAGATATGAGGAGAAAGAGAGGGAGGGCTGCATCAACAGGCAGAGATCAGATCGCGTGTTATGGGCAGCCCCAGGCCTCACTATATATAGGGGAGAGGGAGGGGGGTGCGCCCCCTCTAGGGTTCCGACCCCTAGGGGGGTGGCAGCCCTAGATGGGAAAGAGGAGGCGGCCAAGAGGGGGAGAGAGGGGGCGCCCCCTAGGGTGGGCCTTAGGCCCATCTAAGCCTAGGGTTTCCCCTCTCTCCTCCTTTGCTGCGCCTTGGGCCTTGTGGGAGGCGCACCAGCCCACTTAGGGGCTGGTCCCTCACCACCCTTGGCCCATGCAAGCCTCCGGGGCATGTGGCCCCACTTGGTGGACCCCCGGGACCCTCCCGGTGGTCCCGGTACGTTACCGATAAACCCCGAAACTCTTCCGGTGACCAAAACAGGACTTCCCATATATAAATCTTTACCTCCGGACCATTCCGGAACTCCTCGTGACGTCCGGGATCTCATCCGGGACTCCGAACAACATTCAGTAACCACATACAAACTTCCTTTATAACCCTAGCGTCATCGAACTTTAAGTGTGTAGACCCTACGGGTTCGGGAACCATGCAGACATGACCGAGACACCTCTCCGGCCAATAACCAACAGCGGGATCTGGATACCCATGTTGGCTCCCACATGTTCCACGATGATCTCATCGGATGAACCACGATGTCAAGGACTTAATCAATCCCGTATACAATTCCCTTTGTCTAGCGATATTGTACTTGCCCGAGATTCGATCGTCGGTATCCCTATACCTTGTTCAATCTCGTTACCGGCAAGTCTCTTTACTCGTTCCGTAACACATCATCCCGTGATCAACTCCTTGGTCACATTGTGCACATTATGATGATGTCCTACCGAGTGGGCCCAGAGATACCTCTCCGCTTACACGGAGTGACAAATCCTAGTCTTGATTCGTGCCAACCCAACAGACACTTTCGGAGATACCTGTAGTGCACCTTTATAGTCACCCAGTTATGTTGTGACGTTTGGTACACCCAAAGCATTCCTACGGTATCCGAGAGTTGCACAATCTCATGCTCTAAGGAAATGATACTTGACATTAGAAAAGCTTTAGCATACGAACTACACGATCTTTGTGCTAGGCTTAGGATTGGGTCTTGTCCATCACATCATTCTCCTAATGATGTGATCCCGTTATCAATGACATCCAATGTCCATGGTCAGGAAACCGTAACCATCTATTGATCAACGAGCTAGTCAACTAGAGGCTTACTAGGGACATGGCGTTGTCTATGTATCCACACATGTATCTGAGTTTCCTATCAATACAATTATAGCATGGATAATAAACGATTATCATGAACAAGGAAATATAATAATAACTAAATTATTGCCTCTAGGGCATATTTCCAACACTTGTAACACCCTCGATGCGACTATATCTCCCACGTGTCGAGGCACGACTTAGAGGCATAATCGCATTGAAGGCATATGTCGCAAGTTAGGCAATCTTCACAACATCCCATGTAATATAGATAATAAAAGGGGAGATCACATAGTTGGCTTACACTTGCCACGTCAATCAAGTACATAAATAACATTACATCATCCAAACACTCATGGCCCGACTACGGCGCCAAAATAAAAGATAACCCAACATGCGACACGGTCCCGATCACCCCCAACTGGGCTCCACTACTGATCATCAGGAAAGGAAACATAGTATCGTTGAGAGTCCTCGTCGACCTCCCACTTGAGCTCAAGCGCATCACCTGGAGTGGAATCATCAGGCCCTGCATCTGGTGTAATAGTAATCTGTGAGCCACAGGGACTCAGCAATCTCGCACCCTCGCGATCAAGACTATTTAAGCTTATAGGTAAGGCAAGGTAAAAATATATGTGGAGTTGCAGCAAGCGACTAGCAAATATGGTGGCTATGCTGTTTGCAAAAGAGAGCGAGAAGAGGAGGCAAAGCGCGAGCGAGAAACTAGAGAGCAACCTGCGCAAACATTACTCCAACACCGTGTCCACTTCCCGGACTCCGCCGAGAAGAGGCCATCACGGTAACTCACACGGTTGATTCATTTTAGTTAAGTTAAGGTTCAAGTTATCTACAACCGGACATTAACAAATTCCCATCTGCCCATAACCGCGGGCACGGCTTTCGAAAGTTCAAAACCCTACAGGGGAGTCCCAACTTAGCCCATGACAAGCTCTCACGGTCAACGAAGGAATAGACCTCCTCCCTAGACATTCCGATCAGGCTCGGTACTTCGGTTCTTCAAGACACTTTGACAGATTAAAACAAGACCAGCAACACCGCCCAAATGTGCCGACAAATCCCGATAGGAGCTGCACATATCTCGTTCTTAGGGCACACTCAGATGAGCTCTCCATACAACTAAAACCAAACCTCGAGTTTCCCCGAGGGGGCGCTGCACAGGACTCTAGTTTGGACCAACACTCAGAGGAGCACTGGCCCAGGGGGGCTAAAATAAGATGACCCTTGGGCTCCGGAAACCCAAGGGAAAAAGATGCTAGGTGGAAAATGGTAAAACCAAGGTTGGGCATTGCTGGAAAAGCTTTAATCAAGGCGAACTATCAAGGGGTTCCCATTATAACCCAACCGCATAAGGAACGCAAAATCCAGGAACATAACACCGATATGACGGAAACTAGGGTGGCAAGAGTGGAACAAAACACTAGGCGAGAGGCCGAGCCTTCCACCCTTTACCAAGTATATAGATGCATTAAGATAACATGGCAATATAATGGTATCCCAACAAGTAAATAAATGTTCCAACAAGGAACGGCCTCCAATCTTCACCTGCAACTAGCAACACTATAAGAGGGGCTGAGCAAAGCGGTAACATAGCCAATCAACGGTTTGGTAGGACATGGTGGGTTAGAGGTTTGACATGGCAATTTAGGAGGCTTGAAGGCAAGTGGTAGGCATCGTAGCATTGGCATAGCAAAAGAGCGAGCATCTAGCAAAGCAAAGATAGTAGTGATTTCGAGGGTATGATCATCTTGCCTGCAAAGTTGTCAGAGTTGACTGGATCCTCAAAAGCAAACTCAACGGGCTCCTCGTTAGTGAACTCGTCTCCCGACTCTACCCAAACAAGACAAACAAGCAAACGAAACACAATCAACCACGTGCAAAGCTCAAACAATATGATGCAAAGATGATATGCTATGCGGGATGCGATGCGGGATGCATATGCAAGATGTGACAAGGAATGCATGAACCTGGCCTCAACTTGGGAATCCAAGTGTGCCACTGGAAAGATGAGATGAAATCTCTTGAAAACGATATAAAGAACACCGGAATCGGAGTTACGGTTTGGAAATGGCAAGCAAATCAAATATGACACTGGTGTGCGATTTACAGCAAGTAGCCATCTAAATGCAACAAGATGAACATGCTACAGCACCCAAACATGGCAACAAAATACATGGAAGGGATATATTGAAGATTCTTAACAAAAGTCTAGCACTTAGCTACGGCCAAATCATCCATTAACAGGTTCAAACAAGCATGGCAAAAATGCATATGGCAAACAGATTTCAGAGTTAGTGAAATTAACACTTGTCTGGAATTTCAGATCAGGTAGCACTCTTCGGAGCAACAAAACTACATGCTACAGGACCTGAACATGGAAAAGTAAAGCATGGCATGGAGCTACTCAAAGAGATTAAAAAAAGTCCCTTAGTGACCTTGAGCCAAAAGGGATCGGAAAATACAATTGCAAGCATGTGAACATGGCAAAAACATAATCAGTTCTCAGACTTAGTGAAAACTGGAGCATGCTGAAAACAGATATCAAGTAGGCATGTTTACGAGCTCGATGCACTCACTACGGAGCAAGTCATGACAATATAAGCATACACCCATCAAGAATACACAAAATGCAAGCTAGATATGGCAAGAACAATAGCATAGCATGCACAGATCAACTACAACATCCTCGGCAAAATCGCTAACAAGTAGACAATCTGCCCAGATTCACGAAGTAGCAAAAGTAGAACTCGATTGACTCAAGCTAGGGTGCTCCATAATTGCAACCAAAGACATGGATGGATAGAGCACTACAAGATTAACAAAACATCCTTACTGATTATCCTCAAAAGAGGCACGGATCACTAGGAAACAACATGAACATATGGCCATATAAAATAAACAGGTCAAGGACTTAGTGGAAATGCTAAGTCCCTGAAATCAGCATTACCAAGTGCCTCACTTTGCAAGCTTGTGCTAGTCACCACACACATCACAAAAATACATGGTTGCACCTCTGGAAAGATGGCAAAACCCTTAACAAAACATATGTAGAGCTCATGGGCATATCATGCACACAATAATCATGGCAAAAATGACAAATATCTAAATGGAGTAGCAGATCTGACAATTATCTCAAGTAGCACTCTTCTAACAGAATTTCGGGCATCAAGATGAACTCAAATGAAAATGATGCAATGGAATGAAATGATGTACTCTCTGAGGCGAACATTTTGATATTCTATATGCCAAAAACGGAGTTACGGATGCAAAGTTACGATGCGATGAACATGAGCATATGAGCTAGGGTTTCGGGCAAAAAGTCAACCGTCGAGATCCAGATCCAGATCCGAGGCACGCGGTTCGAGGTTCGTCGGCCGGAGTTCGCTCGAGCTCGTCGGAGCAGGGGCTTGCCGGAGAGAGGCCTTGAGAGGAGGAGGGGCCGGCCGGGGAGGCGCCGGCGACGAGGTCGGCGGGGTCGGCGGCGGCCGGGCGCGCGGTGGCCGCTGAGGCGGCCGATGGGCGAGGCGGCGCGGCAGCCGGCGTCGAGTGGCGGGGCGGCGCCGGCGGACTCGGGCGGCACGCGAAGGAGAGGAGCGGCGCGGGGCGCGGTGGAGGCGCGGCCCGGGAGGCGGTGGAGGAGGGCCGGCCGCGGGCTTCCGCGGGCCGCGGCGGCGGCGGGCGCCTGGGTGCCACGTGGCACGCTGTGGCTGGCTGGGCGCAGCGGGTGGACGCGTCCGATCGCGGCCGGACGTGTCCGATGACGGCGGAGCTGAATTTTTAGGTTTAGGGGGGAGAGGAGATCCTAATTTCGGGGAAGGGGTCTATATATAGGCATAGAGGGAGCTAGGAGTGTCCAAATGAGGTACGGTTTTCGGCCACGCGATCGTGATCGAACGCTCTAGATGATGGAGAGGGTTTAGGTGGGTTTTGGGCCAAAATGGAGGGGTGTTGGGCTGCAACACACATGAGGCCTTTCCGGTCTCTCGGTTAACTGTTGGAGCATCAAACGAAGTCCAAATGGTACGAAACTTGACAGGCGGTCTACCGGTAGTAAACCAAGGCCGCTTGGCAAGTCTCGGTCCAATCCAGAAATGTTTAATCCCCACACATGAAAGAAAGCTAGAAATGACCACCAGAGGAGAACGGAGTGCCGGAATGCAAAACGGACAACGGGGAAAATGCTCGAATGCATGAGATGAACACGTATGCAAATGCAATGCACATGATGACATGATATGAGATGCATGACAACGATAACAACACACGGAGACAAAGACCCGAACCTGAGAAAATAAAATAACTTAAAGCCGGAAACGGCAAGAGTTGGAGTACAAATTGGGTAAGTTACATCCGGGGTGTTACAATTGTCTCCCAATAAGCGCTTTTCTTTAAAGCCTTCTTAGCTAGGCATTGATAAGTTTAATGATGCTCACATGAAAGACAAGAATTGAAGCACAAACAGGGCATCATAAAACATGTGACAAACACATCTAAGTCTAACATACTTCCTATGCATAGGCATCTTATAGGCAAACAAATTTTCAAGGCAAGCAAAAACTAGCATATGCAAGGAAGCGGAAAGAAACAATAGCAATATCAACATAATGAGAGGTAATTTAGTAACATGAAGATTTCTACAACCATATTTTCCTCTCTCATAGTAATTACATGTAGGATCATAAGCAAATTCAACAAAATAGCTATCACATACAATATTTTCAACATGATCCATATGCATGCAAAGTTGACACTCTTCCAAAATAGTGGGATTAACATTAACTAAAGTCATGACTTCTCCAAACCCACTTTCAATAATATTGCAAACACTATTATCAATCTCATATTCATCATGGGGTTTAAATAAATTTTCAAGATCATAAGAAGAATCACCCCAATCATAATCATTGCAACAAGTGGTAGACATAGCAAAACTAGCATCCCCAAGCTTAGGGTTTTGCATCTTATTAGCACGATTGACATCAAGAGAATTTATAATAAAATCATTGCAATCATGCTTTTTATTCAAAGATCTATCATGAGTCACTTCATAAAGCACTTCATCACGATTTTCAGATTTACGGATTTCAGGCAAAAGCTTATAAAGATGATCTAGTGCATCCAAATCACTAGGAATTGGTTCATCATAATTGGATCCCTTAAAAAGATTGGCAAGCGGATGAGGATCCATAGATCTTAAGTTCTCTATTTAGTAATAAATAAAAAACTATTCCAACCATACGAGCAAACAAGAAATAGGCAAAAGAGGCAAATAGAGAGGGAGGATAGAGAGAGAGGGCGAATAAAACGGCAAGGGTGAAGAGGGGGAGAGGAAAACGAGAGGCAAATGGCAACTAATGTAATGCGAGAGATAGGGATTGTGATGGATACTTGGTATGTTGACTTTTTGCGTAGACTCCCCGGCAACGGCGCCAGAAATCCTTCTTGCTACGTCTTGAGCTTGCGTTGGTTTTCCCCGAAGAGGAAGGGATGATGTAGCATAGTAGCGTAAGTATTTCCCTCAGTTTTTGAGAACCAAGGTATCAATCTAGTAGGAGCCCACGCTCAAGTCCCTCGTACCTGCACAAAGCGATAACTACCCACAACCAATGCGATTAGGGGTTGTCAAGCCCTTCACGGTCACTTACGAGAGTGAGATCTGATAGATAGAATATTTTTGGTATTTTTGATATAAAGATGCAAAGTAAAAGTAAAAGCAAAGTAAATAGCAAAACAATATAAAAGTGATGGAGATTGATATGATGAGAATAGACCCGGGGCCATAGGTTTCACTAGTGGATTCTCTTGAGAGCATAAGTTTTCTACGGTGGGTGAACAAATTACTGTTGAGCAATTGACAGAATTGAGCATAGTTATGAGAATATCTAGGCATGATCATGTATATAGGTATCACGTCCGTGACAAGTAGATCGAAACGATTCTGCATCTACTACTATTACTCCACTCATCGACCGCTATCCAGCATGCATCTAGAGTATTAAGTTAAAAACAGAGTAATGCTTTAAGCAAGATGACATGATGTAGAGAGATAAATTCATGCAATATGAAATAAAACCCATCTTGTTATCCTCGATGGCAACGATACAATACGTGTCTTGCTGCCCCTTCTGTCACTTGGAAAGAACACCGCAAGATCGAACCCAAAGCTAAGCACTTCTCCCATGGCAAGAACTACCAATCTAGTTGGCCAAACCAAACGGATAATTCGAAGAGACTTGCAAAGATAACCAATCATACATAAAAGAATTCAGAGAAGATTCAAATATTGTTCATAGATAGACTTGATCATAAACCCACAATTCATCGGTCTCAACAAACGCACCGCAAAAGAAGAAGATTACATCGAATAGATCTCCACAAGAGAGGGGGAGAACATTGTATTGAGATCCAAAAAGAGAGAAGAAGCCATCTAGATAATAACTATGGACCCGAAGGTCTGAGGTAAACTACTCACACTTCATCGGAGGGGCTATGATGATGTAGAAGCCCTCCGTGATGACGGCCCTCTCCGGTGGAGCTCCGGAACAGGCTCCAAGATGGGATCTCGTGGATACAGAAAGTTGTGGTGGTGGAATTAGGTTTTTGGCTCCTGTTCTGATCATTTGGGGGTACGTGGGTATATATAGGAGGAAGGAGTACGTCGGTGGAGCACCAAGGGGCCCACGAGGCAGGCTACCCTCGTGACCGCCTTAGGTACTTCTTGGAGTAGGGTCCAAGTCTCCTGGGTCTTATCCGAGAAGAAAATCATGTTCCAAAAAGGATTTTTCTGTTTGGACTCCGTTTGATATTCTGTTTCTTCAAAACACTGAAATAGGCAAAAAATAGCAATTCCGGGCTGGGCCTTCGGTTAATAGGTTAGTCCCAAAAATAATATAAAAGTGGAAAATAAAGCCCAATATAGTCCAAAATAGTAGATAATGTAGCATGGAGCAATCAAAAATTATAGATACGTTGGAGACGTATCACGTGCCTGCTGGCTCGCTTAAGAGCGTCGCACAAGGATTCAGGCACCAAAGTCTTGGTGAGGTGTGCATAAGGCAGGCCTGTGGCCAATGCAGCTGGCCCGAACACAGGCACCGGGCGCGCGAAATGTCGGAATCGTGGCTCCGTGGACCCAAATAAGGTTCAAACTCTAGGGTGTGTGCAAAGATCTAGCCTAGCTGAAGCCCCAAGCTCACCGCCTCATGGCTTGGCCTCGTTGAGTTCGTGCGAGCGGGGAGAAGAGTGGACACATTCGTTTACCCAGGTTCAGGCCACCTTGTTGTGTAAAGCCCTACTCTTGCTTTGCGATGGATTGCCTCGCGAGGAGGATGAGTATGAACTAGTACAATTGATGAACTGCCTCGTGAGGGATCGAGGATCCCCCTCTCTACAGTGGACACTAACCTATATTTATAGTGGCCTTGGTCCTCTTCCCTCATAGCTTAGGCGGGAAGGGATTCCACAACAGCCAATTTGAAAAGGGGACATGAGTACACCCTATCCTGACTAAAGGCGGTCTTCTTCTGCAAAGCTTTTGGTCATGACACAGTGATGGGCTCGGCGATGACATCCACCCTGCTGAGGTCGTGGTCTTGGTCATGGTAATGGAAACCTTTGGAGGATTCCTCGGGAACCTGCACACGTCCTTGCCTCCTTAGCACGAAAGAGGAAACTGTCCTAGACTGCGCCCTCTGGTGCCCGCCTGGCCTTGGTTGTAACACCCAGATGTAAAACTTCCATATTTGGCAATGTATCCAACCTTGTCATGATCAATCCCAAGTGGTTTTCCTCCTTGTTGGTTTGATTTTGGGTTTGCTTTGTTTCATATTGCATTGTCTTGTCATTGCTTGTCATATTTCTTTTTGCCATTCATTGTTGTATCATGGCCTCATCATATGTTGCATTATGCTTTGCTAGGCCTATTGTGTTGTTCATGGTAGTTTTCACCTAATCATGTCAAGTGTATCATCTTGTAATGCCATCTTCATCATCATTCCCCCTCATCTTCTCCTTCCTCCCCTTCCCCCCATTTTTGCAAGTGCCATCGTTTTCTTCCAAGTATTCTAACACTATGTCATAACCCTCTCTACCAAATTTCACTTCCTTTGGACTTGGTTTGGTTGGGTTAAAAAATGGTTCAAGTTTGAATTTAATTCAAACGTGAATTATTTTCCTGCCTCTAAAAATCCCCAAGCCATTTTATTAAAATAGTACACATTTCCACGAGCTTGGGATAGTTTTTATATCCGCAAAACTCCTCTCCTAGCCCCCTGGCCTTTTTTATTTTCCTGCAGCTGCTTATTTGTTTAAACAACAAATACAGGAAAAGATAAAGGCCTTACCTGGGACTCCTGCAGCCAGTAGCCCAGCTCCAGGCGCAGCCTAGCAACCCATCCAGCCCACGCGTACGGAGGCGTCATCAACCTCATGTACGGCACGCATCCAGCATGTCCATGTCGACGACCAGATTGATTTGACGGCCGTCCGGTGCCCTAGAGGCCTATAAGATATGTCCTAACCCTAGATATGTACCCCCTCGTCCACTTCCACCCCTCTCTTGCCCTTGCCGTCGCTAGGTTAGCGCCACACGCCTCGCTGTCGCCCTGCCCACCATGACCTGAGCGACCAAGAGCTCGAGCTCGGGGTAGCCGTCCACGTCGCGCCTCTGACCTGCTTGTTGTCGTGGAGAGGACCGTCAAGTACCTATCCGTCCCCTGCCACGATGCACGCGTCGCCACGGCCCCTAGATCGACCTCCCCGACCCTGTCTTCTTCTTCCGCTGAATCTACTTCCTGGACCCGAAGCCCCGCCAAGTTCGGTGCTTCCTCGCGCCGTCTCCATCACGTAACTAGCCACTTCTTCATGTCCTAGGTGAGCTAGGTTACTCCATCTTCCCCTCTACCGTTTCCCGCACCCTATAGTTGATGCTAGCCTTCGTCCTCGTCATGCCATGGTCGCGCTCTTAGTGCTCCGACGCAGTCTCTAGCCGTTGTTCAGTTCCTGTGGTTGCCGTAGCATTCCCGTGTGTCAACCCCTCTGGATCTCCTCGTGTGTCTCGCATCGCACCCGCGCTCCCGCAATACCTCGCTACTGCCCACGCGCGCCCCAGAGTCTCGCTGCGCCTCTGCTTCACCCCACGCTCGGCGCCACCTCGATGTGTCCGCGCCCGAGTCCAATGTGAGCACGTGCTCAAGTACCTCCCACAGCCCTCTGCACGCACGCGCACTCCCTAGCCTATTCCGCACCCCCGCAGTGTCCTCCCATGGCTCGTCATTGCTGTCGTGCTCCTAGCCAGCGTCTTCGTCTCCGTCGCCTCCTCTGTTTCTGGCAGGCTCAACCCCGCCTGGGTGAGGACAAAAGGAGCGAGGCCTCCATCCTTCTAAGCCGCTAGTACCTAGCCCAGTGGCAACGCCACCTCTTCGCGGCCCGGACCACTTGGGTTCGAATCCCCATTGGAGCAGTTCCATTTTTTCTTTCTTTTTTTCTTTACTCCCTCACTTTCTTTTTTTTCCTTTACTCCCTCAATGACATCTTTGACCCACTGTCATTCACACACACACCTCCTTCTTTGTTTTTTTAAATCCACCCCCAAAATTCCATTTCTGGAAGATGCCCATTTCCAAATCAGGCAATGTCCAATTCTGGACATTCCTTTTCAGGCAGTTTTCCACTTCTGTCCATGTACATATTAGGAAGTATTTTCTTTTATGCACTTGTGAGTATTTTTCTACAGCAACCCCCTCATATTATATATGTTTTTGGGATAGAAAAATCCCACCAATCTAGTGGTGGAATTAGTTTCTTCATTTAAGCAAGTTTGCACACATGTCATTTACATCATGTTGATGTTTTGTCATTTTTATGTGATTAAACTCAAATATGCTATGTGGTAGTTTGGTCCATGTACATCTTCATTTTCATGTCTACTTCATGCTAGACTTTATTTCATGCCATATAGTGCACTGCGATGAGTGCCACAAGCTTGTAAACATGCTATCATGAATGCGTTTCTGCCATGCCATGTAATTCTTCTCAGTCTGAGATCAGTCATACTTGCCATGTTTGCATTGATGCTATCATCATTTCTGTGGATCTTCGGAACAAGTTCAGTAAGGGAGTTTTGTTAAGTGCATTTAGTACTAGCATGCCATGCTCAATTTTGCCATGATAGGTTCCTGTAACATGTAGTTCACTATCTCTAAATATTGCAACTTGATGCTGTTTCTGCCATGTTCAATGAATTTCTGTTAAGTCTGTTAAACTGATATCATTTGCATTTTTTCCATGCTGTTTTAGACTTGTTCTAGGGAGTTCTAGCAGTAGCTCAGTGTTCATGATCTGTAGAGCTTCACCTGTACTTCACTGCCATGCCTTTTGTTTTCTTGTTTGGGTGTTGTAGCATGTTTAAACTATGCATCCAAGTGGTCATGTTGCTGTTTTCAACAGATTGCATTGCATCTTGTTTGCCTTGTCATTTCCAAACCGTGCACCCGTTTCCGGTGATCTTTAATATCGATTTCGACCGAAATCTCCCAATCTATCCAGTGGCATCCTTGGTTTACCAATATTGTGCCATGATTGATCGCTTCTCCTTCCGTCTCGTTTGCACCCCTTCTGAAGCACCCCATATGCATTGCACATCTTATCTTGCATTCCATGTCATGTCTTGCATCATGTTGCTTGTGCATTGCACTGTGATTGATTGTTGTTCCGTTGCTTGTGTTCTTGCTTTGGGTAGAGCCGGGAGACGAGTTCGTGTTCGAGGACCCTGTCGAGTACGTTCACGAGGAGCAAGGATTCGACACCTCTGAAAACATTGCAGGCAAGATGATCATTACCCCCGATATCACTTCTATCTTTGCTTGCTAGTTGTTCATTCTATTGTTATGTTGCGCTACCTACCACTGTTTATCAAGCCTCCCATATTGCCATGTCAAGCCTCTAACCCACCTTCGTAGCAAATCGTTGTTTGGCTATGTTACTGCTTTTGCTCAGCCCCTCTTATAGCGTTGCTAGTTGCAGGTGCAGTGCAGGTTGCTCCATGTTGGAACTTGGATATGTTGGGATATCACAATATCTCTTATTTAATTAATGCATCTATATACTTTGCAAAGGGTGGAAGGCTTGGCCTTTTGCTTAGTGTTTTGTTCCACTCTTGTCGCCTTAGTTTCCATGGTACCGATGTTATGTTCCTTGAATTTTGCGTCCCTAATACAGTGAAGGTTTATGGGCCCCTCTTGACAGTTCGCTTTGAATAAAACTCTTTCAGCAAGGCCCAACATTGATTTTACCATTTACCTAATAACAACTAAAATTTGCATCGGGAGTAATTAACCCGAGGATTCTTAATCAACAACCCAGGCCAGTGCTCCTCATGAGTGTTGGTCCAAACTAGAGCATCGCGCAGGACCGCCCCTTGGCAACTTGGGGTATTTTGGTACCTATACGCTTAGCTTATCCATCGTGGCCTGAGACGAGATGCGCGCGGCTACTATCAGGGTGTCGGCATGTCGAGAGGTATTGCTGGTTTTGTTTTACCATTGTAGAAATGTCTTGTGCACCGCGATTCCGAGTCTGATCGAAGGGTCCCGAGATGGAGGATTGTCTTCGCGGATCATGACCTTATCATGGGCTAAGTTGGGACACCCCTGCAGGGTTTAATCTTTCGAGAGCCATGCCCGTGGTTATGTGGCAGACTGGAGTTTTTAATATCCGGTTGTAGTGAACTTGAAACCAAACTCAATTAAAATACACCAACCGCTTGTGTAACCGTGATGGTCTCTTTTCAATGAGGTTCGGGAAGAGAACACGGTGGGGTTATGTTTGAACATAAGTAGTTCAGGATCACTTCTTGATCATTACTAGATTGCGACCGTTGCGTAGTTTCTCATCTTATTCTTGTATTCATAAGCTAGCCACCATACAATGCTTAGTGCTTGCTGCAACTCCACCTTATATCCATACCTTACCTTTAAGCTTTGATAATCTTGACACCGTGGGTAATAGGTTTGCTGAGTCCCCGTGGCTCACAGTATACTACAAACACAGTTGCAGGTACTGATGAGACTGATCCAGGTGATGCCACCGAGCTCAAGTGGGAGTTCGACGAAGACCTTGGCAGTTACTATGTTTCCTTTCTGGATGATCAGTAATGGTGCCTAGTAGGGTCGATCGGGACTTAGCTTGGGTGGTTGTCTTTTATTCATTTGATTTCGTCCGTAGCCATACTCTGTGTTCATCTTGAGTGATTGTATAACTTGATGTTATTGTGTGACATTGTGCCGATTGTAAGCCAAAGCTCGTATTCTACCTATTCATTACATGAGATGAGCAAAGATACAACCACTCTTGTGACCATACCAATATGCGCTTATGCCCCAAGTCGTGCCTCGACACGTATGGAGTATAGTCGCATATTGGGCGTTACATTGGTCGTCACGGATCACGTCATCGTACACCTCGTGAGGTGAGGTACTTGCATAGAGATCTCCGCTCCTTGGGAGGCAGGCTTGAGAAGCTGCTCCTCGGGAGCTCTTGGTGTCGTTCTCCTCACGAGGCAGGGGTCCTCGCGAGGGTCTTGTCTATGAGGTCTTGTAGCTAGGCTGCGTTGGGTCGTCGAAGGAGCCACGTGCGGGGCCGCAGGCAGGCGGGCCTAGGTACCCTAGATCCCGGAACGCCGACACATACTACACAATAATGCATATGATTTTATTTTTATCTCTATTTGTTTAACAAAACTTCTAATCTATTATTCTTCAATCAATCTTGAGAGTACAACAAACAACGGAAGTAATACGAGCGTGCATATTTGCCTCAAATCTCATGACTAAGAAATTGATCTAGGTTTGGACGTCGCCGGTGTTAGCCACCCCTACGGGAGCATGGCTCCATGAGATTCTCCATTGGGTTCATGTTTGAAGGTTGTGTGACTACAACATGAGGGTTTTGGCTCCCTCGGCCTGGCAGCTAGGAGTTTAATCTCCACCCGATGAAGTGATCATGGGCGTACTTCTAATCTCTCCATCGACTTTGATGGCGGCAGGTTTTTCTCTCCCTCCCCAGCTTGCCGGCAACGAAGTATAGTTTTCGTTGAGTTTGTGATTTTTTTGGCGGGAGCAATGAAAATAGTATGTTGGAACTATCATGGCATGGGCAGTACAATGGCAATAAGGGTTATTTTGGATATCCAAAAGCAGTGGGGGTCGAATGTGTTTTTTGTCCGAAACACATCTGAACACAGTTAGGGCGGAAAACTTGATGGGAAAATTAAAGATGGATCATGTTGAATTGGTAGAGAGTGTTGGGGCTAGTGGCGGTCTCTTACTCCTTTGGCGCAACCCTTGTGTGCTAGAGGTGATGGGCAAAACCAAGAATTTTATTGATGTAAAGGTGGGAACTTCACCGAATGAAATTTGGAGGCTAACGGGGTTCTATGGAGAACCAAGATGGGAGGAGAAAACTCAGAAATGGGATTATCTTCGAGACCTATACCTTCAGGTATCTCTCCCTTAGGTTGTTAACTTGTTATAGGCGATTTTAATGAGATTTTGTACTCCCATGAGAAGGAGGGTGGTGCTCCTCGTCCAGTCCGTATGTTGCAAAACTTTCAAGACACTCTAGTTGATTGTGAGCTAGATGACATGGGATTCACCGATGTAATGCCCCGGATACAACTTTCCATATTTGTAACTCCGACTTTTGTTTTTTCCGAAGATGTGTTATGAGATTCCCTTCGTGGTAGGGTTTTTGTCTTCCATTTTGCATTTTGTTCATGTCATGCATTTCATATCATGTCATCATGTGCATCGCATTTGCATTCATGTTCGTCTCATGCATCCGAGCATTTTCCCCGTTGTCCGTTTCGCAATCCGACACTCCCACATGCATCCGGCGCACCCCACTTGTCTCTTTTTGTGAGCGGGAGTTAAACATTCTCGGAATGGGCCGAGATTTGTCAAGTGGCCTCAATACAGCACCGGTAGACTACCTGTCAAATTTAGTTCCATTTGGAGGCCGTTTGATGCCCCAACGATTAACCGGGTTACCGCAAAAGACTCTTTGTGTTGCAGCCCAACACCCCTCCAAAACAGCCCAATAACCCATCTAAACCATCTCCATGTTCTCCGCCGTCGGATCACGATCGTGTGGGCGAAAACTGCACCTCATTTGGACACTCCTACCTCCTTCTACCTATAAATATGTGCCCCTCCCCGAAATTTCGCGCAGATGAAACCCTAGATCTCACCTCCACCGCGCTACCGCACATGTCCGTTCGCCATCGGACGCGTCCACCGCCGCCGCCACATCACTCCGACCAATGAGGGGCCGCCACGTCACCTCCGCCACCTCCCGCATCCACTCGCGTCGTGCCACCTGCCCCAGCGCCGCCCCCACTTCGCCGGGCCGCGGAGCCCACGGCCGGCCCGCGCGAGCCCGACTGTGCCCGCCGCCCCGCCCAGTCTCCGTCGCCGCCTCACCGCGTGCACCTCACGGGTGTCGTGCCCGAGCTCCCTTGTGCCGCCCCCCGTGCCGGCCACCACGACCCTCGCCGGCCGCCGCCTCGCCGGTGCGCTCCACCGCCTACAAGCCTCGTCGGC
>NC_041386.1:301796820-301822400 GCF_002162155.2 Triticum dicoccoides | reverse complement strand
AAGCCTCGCCGGCCCCGTCGCTCGCACTCCATCGCCGCCTCGCGTGCCGCCGCACGTCGCCAGCCCCACCGCCCGCACTCCACCGCCGCGCGCCGCCGCCTCGCTCGGTGCCGTCGCCGCCCTCCGCCGCCTTGCCTTGGCGCAACCGCACCGGATCCGGTCGGCCCCATCCCGTCGGTGCCCACTCCGGCGAGCTCCCTCGTCTCCGGCCTCCTTCCCTATCATCTCCGGTGACCTCCGGATCGGGACCAGATCCACCCGCTCCACCATCCAAACGCCACGTCCCGTCCCGAAACCACCTCGTCCCGCTTTGACTTTCGCGGAGGCGAAATTTCTCTAAGTCCCGAAATCCCCTTACATTTTTATGCCTCCTTCATCGCATCATTCTTGGTGACCATGGCTCCAAATCATGAATATGATATGTCAAATTGTTCGTCTCGTTGAGCTATTCATGTTAGAAGCATTCCCATGGATGTTACTGCCTATTATGATGCCTTTTTCATTGATGCAAGAGTGCTATAAAATGTTAGCTGCTCGTATTTATCAGATCATGGTGATTTGTCATTTTTGTTGCATTTGATGTGTGCATCATATGAGCACGGGGTATACATGTGTTTTGAACCAAATCATGCCATCTTTACAGAGGTGCAAGCCTTGTATTTTTTGTTATGTATGTGGTGACTAGCACAAGCATGCAAACTAGGCTCCGTGATGTTGCTGTTTTCAGCGACAGGATTTTGCTGTCTTTTTCCTGCTGTTATTTTGATGCCATGTAAACTTGATGCTACATTGAGTACCATGCTTATTTTGGGATACTTCAGTAAGGATGTTTTGAACATGTGGTTATGCTCTATCCATCCATGCCCCTGTTTGAAATTTTGGAGTGCTCTAGCATGTTATTATCTTGCTCTACCTTTGCTATAAAATGTTCCTGGCAGTATGTTAACATATTAATCAATATTTCCATGGTTGTTTCTAGTGATCCATGCATCCTACTAACTTGATCTTGCCATGGTTAGCTTCATGAACATGTCTTCTTGCTATTGGTATGCTTATGTTGTCATGCAATGTTTTTTGGTGAGTGGCATCAGCTAGCAAAGTTGCTATCATAATTCTGTTTATGCCATGCTCTGTTTTTCTTCTGAGTATGAAACTGTTAATAAAACTTGCTATGCTTACATGGGTGCCATCATATCTTTTGTGCCTTTTTGACTCATGTTAAGTAAGGGACTTTTGTTGTATGCATTTAGTAGAATCATGCCATGCCTTTATTTGCTATTGTATGTTCCTGTAGCAGGTTGTTTGCTAGGTCTAAACATTGCTTCCTGATGTTGTTTTGACATGTTAGTATTTTTACCAAGTCTGTGATGCTGATATCTTTTGCACTTTTGCCATGCTTGTTTGAACATGTTCTAGTGTGATTTAGCCGTGGCTCAATGTTCATGTTTTGTTCAGCATCTCTTGGACATCACTTCCATATGCTTTGTTGCTATGTTGGAGTAAAGTAGCTTAGTTTCTTGTTGCATTCTAGATGGCATCGTGTTGTTAATCACAGAATTGTGTCATTCTTGTTTTGCTTGACTTTTGCAAACCGTGCATCTATTTCCATTGATCTTTATATCGGTTTAAATCGAAATCATCTCATCTTTCCAGCGGCATACTTGGTTTGCCAAGTTGATGCCTTGATCTTTCTTTCCCTTCCGGATCACGCATATGCATTGCATATCACATCTCGCATATCATGCCATGTATTGCATCATGTTGCTTGTGCATTGCACCGTGATTGATTGTTGTTCCATTGCTTGTGTTCTTGCTTTGGGTAGAGCCGTGAGACAAGTACGTGAACGATGAACCTGTTGAGTATGCTAATGAGGTTCAAGCTTTCAACAACTCCAAGAACTTTGCAGGCAAGTTGACCATACCCTCGAAATCACTTCTATCTTTGCTTGCTAGTTGTTCGCTCTATCGCTATGTCGCGCTACCTACCACTTGTTATATCATGCCTCCCATATTGCCATGTGAAGCCTCTAACCCCACCTTCCTAGCAAACCGTTGTTTGGCTATGTTACCCCTTTTGCTCAGCCCATCTTATAGCGTTGCTAGTTGCAGGTGAAGTTGAAGTTGGTTCCATGTTGGAACATGGATATGTTGGGATATCACAATATCTCTTATTTTAATTAATGCATCTGTATACTTGGTAAAGGGTGGAAGGCTCGGCCTTATGCCCGGTGTTTTGTTCCACTATTGCCGCCCTAGTTTCCGTCATACCGGTGTTATGTTCCTTGATTTTGCGTTCCTTACACGGTTGGGTGTTATAGGAACCCCTTGACAGTTCGCTTTGAATAAAACTCCTCAAGCAAGGCCCAACATTGGTTTTACATTTCCCTAACAACCTAAGCCTTTTTCCCTTGGGTTTCCGGAGCCCGAGGGTCATCTTATTTTACCCCCCGGGCCAGTGCTCCTCCGAGTGTTGGTCCAACCTAGAGCCACTTGCAGCACCACCTCGGGGAAAATTGAGGGCTGGTTTTAGTTGTACGTAGTGTTCATCTGGTGTTCCCTGAGAACGAGATATGTGTAGCTCCTATCGGGATTTGTCGGCACATCCGGGCGGTCTTGCTGGTCTTGTTTTAGCATTGTCAAAATGTCTTGTAACCAGGATTCCGAGACTGATTGGGTCTTCCCGAGAGAAGGAATATCCTTCGTTGACCATGAGAGCTTGTGATGGGCTAAGTTGGGACATCCCTGCAGGGTCTAAACTTTCGAGAGCCATGCCCGTGGTTATGTGGCAGATGGGAATTTGTTAATGTCCGGTTGTAGAGAACTTGACACTTTACTTAATTAAAATTCATTAGCCGCATGTGTAACCATGATGGTCTCTTTCCGGTGGAGTCCGGGAAGTGAACACAGCCTTGTGTTATGCTTGAGTGTAAGTAGTTTCAGGATCACTTCTTGATCACTTCTAGCTTCTCGACCGTTGCGTTGCTTCTCTTCTCGCTCTTATTTGCGTATGTTAGCCACCATATTTTCTTAGTGCTGACTGCATTTCCACCTCCTTACCTTACCCTACCCATAAGCTTAAACAGTCTTGATCTCGCGGGTGTGAGATTGCTGGGTCCTTGTGACTCATAAATACTTCCAAACAGTTGCAGGTGTCGATGATACCAGTGCAGGTGACGCAACCGAGCCCAAGTAGGAGATCGATGAAGATCTTGATCGTTGTTATGCGTCTTTTCCGGTTGATCAGTAGTGGTGCCCAGTTGGGACGATCGGGGATCTAGCATTTGGGGTTGTCTTCTTTTATTTTGGATCCGTAGTCGGACCTTGATTGTACTTTGGATGATGTATGTTAAACTTGTTGATTGTGTGAAGTGGCGATTGTAAGCCAACTCTTTATCCCTTTCTTATTCAGTACATGGGATGGTGTGAAGATTACCCCTGTCGTGACAAAACTACCATGCGGCTATGCCTCTAAGTCGTGCCCCGACACATGGGAGATATATCCGCATTGTGGGTGTTACAAGTTGGTAATCAGAGCCATCCCCGACTTAGGAGCCCCCTGCTTGATCGAATCGGTGACGTTGTTGAGTCTAGAACAAAATGTTTGAGTCTTAGGATTATATATATTGGAGAGTAGGATTCTTTTTACTCCTCAGTCCCTTCGTTGCTCTGGTGAGGTATCCCGACGTAGAAGTTTTGACTTTCCTCTCCTCAAATTTCACGAAAATTTTTTATGATCACGCGGGTATCTTGAAATCGTTCCGATATTCTTGTGACGAGAACATTGTTCTTGGTGCCTCCTGACATTTAGGGGTTGTGGCAGTGTCCCGGCGAGGGAGTCCTGGATTAGGGGGTGTCCGGATAGCCGGACTATACCTTTGGCCGGACTCCTGGACTATGAAGATACAAGATTGAAGACTTCGTCCCGTGTCCGGAAGGGACTTTCCTTGGCGTGGAAGGCAAGCTTGGCGATACGGATATGTAGATCTCCTACCATTGTAACCGACTCTGTGTAACCCTAGCCCTCTCCGGTGTCTATATAAACCGGAGGGTTTAGGTCCGTAAACACAACAATCATACCATAGGCTAGCTTCTAGGGTTTAGCCTCCTTGATCTCGTGGTAGATCTACTCTTGTACTACCCATATCATCAATATTAATCAAGCAGGACGTAGGGTTTTACCTCCATCAAGAGGGCCCGAACCTGGGTAAAACATCGTGTCCCCTGCCTCCTGTTACCATCCGCCTAGACGCACAGTTCGGGACCCCCTACCCGAGATCCGCCGGTTTTGACACCGACATTGGTGCTTTCATTGAGAGTTCCTCTATGCCGTCGCCATCAGGAAGGATGCCCCATCCCGTCTTTAAAGACGGCACCGTTGCTAAGGGAGCTTTGGCTGTCGGCCAACTCTCCGTCTAGGTGGTTTCCTTATGACCGCCTGTTCGGCTGCTGCGCCGACGATGACCTCTCAGGTCATCGAAAGCAATCTTCACGTCAGCTCAGAATTCGCCGAGCAGCTAGATCCAATGGAGCTCTCTTCCCTAAACGAGCTCTTGGATCGCATCGCCACCTTGGGAGTCGCTACAGATTATGACCAGATTGGGCCTAAACCCGATCTGAGAGAGATTGACTCTCCCCAGGTCGCCCATCACGTTGTCGTGGTAGAGGGACAGTGCGGCGACCCTTCATCTATCTTAGGGACTAGCTATGGCCGGATTCCCGATCCCTCCAAGCTGGATACCCGTGGAGGGGAGGACATCACTCAAGACCTGAACTTAAAGTCAGGCGACGGGCTAGATTCATTGGACAACATCCAAGAATCCAAACTTCCGAGTTCGGAAACTCCTTGGCCTCTGGGTCTCAGATTGGGTGAGGTTTCGGATTTGATTCCACCCACCCACCCGTACATAAGCGATCTATCCCAAATTAGGCAAGAGCCCGAAGAAACAGTACATCATTACTGAGCCAGATTCCTCCTGGTTATGAACAGGATAAAGGACTGCCGCGAGGAAGACGCAATTTCATTCTTCTGCAATAATTGCATGGACAAGGGAATCCTCAACGCCATAAGTCGCCGTGATATTACACGCTTCGCTGACTTGGCGTCCATAGTACGAAAGTACTGTGCGATGGAAAGCGCCTGGAAAACCGAAATAAAATTTTGGGACAATCCGGCCCTGAATACAAACTCAATCCGAAATAAAAGGGTGCATCATCGCCAGACACCCGGGTTCAATACCAAAAAGCAAAAGCCCTCTACAGGGCACGGAACCGTACTGGAAGGATGGCTTAATGGACCCTATAAAATTCATAGTGCAGAGGGCGCCACACCAACTCACAGCCTTAGAGCATGTTGGATACTCCGATAGGTGGCAAAATTTGGCGAAGATCTTCTAATTCCAGAAGCCACAGAAAGCCACCCCAGAGACACCAGTACGGTATTAACAGTCTTCGAGACTTTCGCACCAAATAATATGCGAAAAAGAACACTCCGCAGCCTTGCCGAAGTCTACCAAGTAGCAACAATAAACCCATGGAGTGACACGACTATTACTTTTAACGCCAGGGATGAACCTAAATTCCGAACAGCCCGAGCACTAGCCGCATTGGTCCTCAGTCCAATAGTGGACGGTTTCATCTTACCAAGGTACTCATGGATGGCGGCAGCGGATTGAACCTCATTTATGAGGAAACCCTTCAAAAAATGGAAATAGACTAGAACCGCATTGAGCGAAGCAGCACAACCTTTAGAGGGATAATCCCCAGTCGGGAAGCATGCTGTACAGGAAAAATCACACTAGATATGGTGTTCGGCACGCCGGATAATTACAGGTCCGAAGAGGTCATGTTCCAAGTGGCCTTGTTCAGTAGCGGATACCACGCTCTGCTAGGGCGGGAAGCATTTACAATCTTCCAAGCAATACCCCATTACGGGTACATGAAGCTCAAGATGCCCGGGCCTAACAGAATCATCACTCTTGCTAGTGATCCGGACATAGCACTCCGTGCCGAAAACAAGACAGCCGCACTGGCCCTTGAGGCGCTATCCGAAGCCCTAGCGGCTGAGGAACTGACTATGCTGCGCTCCACGGTAAATAGGGACGATGTGATACTCGACAAAAGATCCAAGTCCACCTCCTTTAAACCGGCGGACGAAATAGTCGAATTCCAGGTCCATCCAACGGACCCCAATAAAACAGCTTCCATCAGGGCACAGTTAAACCCTGATTTAGACGCCGCACTGCGAGAGTTCCTACGAGAGAACTGGGACATTTTTGCCTGGCACCCTTTAGACATGCCAGGAATCCCACACAGGCTGGCCGAACACAACTTAAATATCCTAAAAGGATTCAAGCCAGTCAAACATGCTCTTCGGCGTTTTTCCGAACGTAAGAGACAGGCCATGGGAGAGGAACTAGCCAAGCTATTGGATGCCGGATTCATCAAAGATATAAAACACCCGGACTGGCTAGCAAACCTGGTGATGGTACCAAAGAAGGACAAATCCTGGCGCCTGTGCGTTGATTTTAAAGACCTTAACAAGGCTTGCCCAAAGGATCCCTTCCCCCTCCCCCGCATCGATCAAATTATCGACGCTACCGCAGGACATGATTCGTTGTGTTTCCTCGATGCATACTCCGACTACCATCAAATAAAGATGGCAGAGTCAGACCAAGCCGCAGCGGCATTCATCACACCATACGGCCCATTCTGCTTCAACACAATGCCCTTCGGGCTCAAAAACGCCGGCGCAACATATCAGCGCATGATTCAGACATGTCTGGCAAAACCAGATCAACAAAATAGTGGAGGCATACGTAGATGATGTGGTCGTTAAAACAAGACATGTCGAATCTCTAGTAGACGACTTGAGGTTAACATTCGATAACCTCTGAACATACGACATCAAGCTCAACCCGTAAAAATGCATTTTCGGCGTTCTAGCCGGAAAGCTCTTGGGCTTCATCGTATCCGGTAGAGGAATTGAAGCAAATCCAGCCAAGATCCAAGCTCTGTCACAATTGGATATCCCGAAGGACCTCAAACAAATACAAAAATTAACCGAATGCGTGGCGGCTCTAAGCCGCTTTATCTCCCGCTTGGGAGAAAAGGCCCTACCCCTTTACCGCCTCCTTCGGCGCACCGAACACTTCGAGTGGACGGATTCAGCCACAGCCGGACTCGATGAAATAAAAGCCATCTTGGCAACAAACCCAGTCCTGGCCGCGCCAAACATTAGCGAACCAATGCTATTATACATTACAGCAACCCATCAGGTCGTAAGCGCAGTGCTCGTCGTCGAACGAGAAACGAACGGACACAAATTCCCCCTTCAAAAGCCGGTCTACTATGTGCCCACTGTCCTTACTTCGTGCAAGTCACGATACCCACATTATCAAAAGATTGCGTACGCGGTATTTATGGCATCCCGGAAGCTACGACACTACTTTCAAGAGTGTTCAATAACAGTAGCCTCGGAAGTGCCACTTAACGATATTATAAACAACCGCGACGCGACGGGCCGGATTGCAAAATGGGCCATTGAGCTCCTCCCGTTCGACATAACTTACAAGCCACGGCGAGCTATCAAGTCACAAGTTTTGGCTGACTTCGTCGCAGAATGGACGGAGGCCGAACTCCCTAAAGAGTACGGCACATATTCAAACTGGGTCATGCACTTTGACGGCTCCAAAATGTTGGCCGGTCTAGGGGCTGGTGTCGTTTTGACATCCCCCATAGGAGACACAGTTCAATACATACTCCAGATAATGTACACAGACTCCAACAATGTAGCCGAATATGAGGCCCTTTTACATGGTCTCCGGATGGCAGTATCCATGGGCATTCAACGCCTAGAGGTGCGCGGGGACTCGAACCTCGCAATATCCCAAATAAATGGAGACTTTGATGCCAAGGATCCAGAAATGGCAGCTTATCGCAACGCCGTCCTAAAAATGTCAGCTCGGTTCGAAGGGCTCGAATTTCACCATATAGCCTGGGAAAATAATCAGGCGGCAGATGTCTTGGCACGCATCAGCGCAAAACGCGATGTAGTCCCCCCAACATCTTCTTGGAAAGGCTGTTCAAGCCATCCGTAGTATGGGAAGGGGAACCCGGCAATAACAGCCCGAACCCAACCACACCGCCCGACACCAAACACTCTGACATAATTGGAGGCTCTGCCAATGAAATAACACCTTCAGCCCACGTAATAATGGCTGTCATTGCCCCGTGGACAGAACCATTCCTCGCCTACCTTACTAGGCAGGAACTCCCCGAGGACCAAAATGAGGCACGCTACATAGTGCGGCGATCTAAAGCCTATAAAGTCCATGAGGGAGAGCTTTATAAGAAAAGCACTACCAGAGTCCTTCAAAGGTGCATCTCCGAAGAGGAAGGGCGGAACCTCCTGGCTGAAATTCATGATGGACTTGGTGGTCATCACGCTGCAGCTTGGTCCCTTGTAAGCAAGGCCTTCCGTACAGGCTTTTATTGGCCGACGGCTCGGGTAGACGCCCAGGACTTAGTCCAACGATGCGTCGGTTGCCAGCTTTTTGCAAACCAAAGCCATATGCCACCCACCGCCCTCCAAACTATCCCCATCACTTGGCCCTTCGCGGTCTGGGGGCTTGACATGGTTGGACCCCTTAAAGGCGGAACCCACAAGAAAAAATACTTACTGGTCATGGTGGATAAGTTCACCAAATGGATAGAAGCCAAGCCTGTTAAGACGACTGAATCCGGACCGGTGATAGACTTTATATCCGGGGTTGTACACCGTTATGGTGTCCCCCACAGCATCATCACTGATAACAGCACGAACTTTACAGCCGACGAGGTAAAACTCTTGTGCAAAAACATGGGCATCAAGCTCGATTATGCTTCCGTCTATCACCCACAAACTAACGGCCAGGTCGAACGTGCAAATGGTCTTATCATGAGCGGCATCAAACCTAGATTAGTGCAGTCCCTTAAGGAATCTAATATGCATTGGGTAGAGGAGCTCGACTCCGTACTCTGGGGGCTGCAGACCACGCCAAATCGCACCACCGGACACACACCATTCTTCATGGTGTATGGGCGCAGAGGCAGTTTTGCCCTGCGACATAATTCATGACTCACCTCGAGTGCACATGTATGAAGAAAGAGAAGCCGAGCTCGATCAGCAGGACAGTTTGGACGCCTTGGAGGAAGAGCGTGACGTGGCAAAAGCCCGTTTTGCATTCTATCAACAACAGGCTCGAAGATACCAAAGCAGAGAAGTACGGGCCAAAAATTACAACATTGGCGAATTAGTTCTACGCCTGCCGGACAAGAAAAAGGACAAACTCAAGCCCAAGTGGGAAGGTCCCTTCATAATTGACCAAGTCCTGACTGGTGGTGCGTACCGCTTGCGAGATGCATCGGATAACCGACTCGAGCCGAACCCATGGAACGCAGCCCGTCTCCGAAGATTCTACTCTGTGTTCATCTCCTTCCTCTGTCCAATTTTATATACTTTCTGTCTTACATTTCTCTCCTTCTCCCCTCCCTCTCTCTTATAGCCTTTAAAGGCTCATAAAGTGACGCGCTATCCGCGCTCATTAAACCTGGGGGCTTCTTTAAACAGAAGCTTATTTATACGGGCTTCATGCCCAACACATGTGTCACACTTCCGCATATACCTTTTATTCACCATTATATGCATCGATATGACTTAAGTTTTGGCCAAGCTGGGTTGCCTGGCTCCTGTGCTTACCCCTACGTTCCCGATTGTTCGGCTAGGTGGTAAAGGGAGCACCTCTGCGATTGTTACTGCCGGGTCAGCCGGTGTGTACCTCAGACTGGGTGAAGCCGAAAGCTAGCATTCTTAAGGGAATATTCGGTCGGTGAACTAAAGATGATCTTTTTTTCACTTATTTATCTATACGCCCCCAAATGTTTTTCCTGCATCTCTTTTCACAGAATGGACATGCACTTTAGGGCATGCCTCCCAGGGAAAGGAACCCCTAACGGAACTATTCTCCCTGGAAGATATTTCTTACTAACCATGTAATATAACATAACTAGTTGGGCACTTGTCTGTTCAAGCACTAATGACCCCTACGCCTGGTCTCCATGCATACCTCGGTTCTTATATTACCGCGAGGGTATTTGGACACACTCCGGACCGTCAGGTCCCGAGGTTGAAGCGAAAAGGTCGGCCATGACAAACGATCTACAATACGGCTAGAAGGCATTACACATGTCAATTAAAATTACATAGTCAATCTGACTGATTGTATTCCTCTTCAATACCATCTAACAGGCTGTCTAGTTTACAGTCCTGTTGGGAATACTTTGCGACCAATTCTACTTGGCCATCTACTAAGCTCACAGGGATCTCCTTCCCATCGGGCCCCACGGGTCCGACCTCGGCCATGTGGTTTGGGTCAGCCTTCGTGTACCGCGTCTTCACCATGGCCCAGGCCTCCCTGGCGCCTTGACGGCAGGCCGACATCTTCCACAATCGGAAGCGCCGCCGCGCTCCCTTCAACTTCTCTACAAGCTCTCCAAGGCCTTCGAGCATGGAGACGGATGGCCACAAGGCCTGGGCGACGCCTTGCATCACCTGCCGAACTCGCTCGTGCAGTTGTGAGAGCTCGGGAAGAAGGTCACCCGTAGAACCGGGCATTTCCTCTGCAGGATGACCTTTTAGCATACCTACAGACATTACTCTGTTAGTCGACTTCCTCGCCGAACTCTTTTTTCAAAGTTCGTTTAAGCACTTACTAAATATGTCACGTCGAAGCCGCTGATTCTCCTTAACGGAGTCCAACAGCTGGGCACGAACACCCTTCAGTTCAACGCCCAGCTTGGTGTTGGCATCTTGGAGATCGTTCTTCTCCCGCCTCACCTTTGTCAGCACGCTCTCACTAGCCTTCAGCTGGCGTAGGAGTTGTTGCTCTTCCGGATTTAATCCAGCGCCATCTGCAATTTCATTTGTCAGATTTGCACGCACGCCGCACTTCGCAAAATACTTATCTTTCAAAGCGTATATTACCAGAGGGGGGTCTCCTTGGGCTCCCCTGCCGCGGCTAGTGCGGCCTCAAGTTGGGCTTTGCACTCTTCAAGCTCCTGTGACAGTAGGGTATTCGTTTCTGTAAGAACCTGCATAACAAATGATCCTTAAATCAGTTATTCTAACTATTTCAAGTTCGGGGGCTACTGGTATATATATAATTACCAAAATTTTCTTACCCGTATGTCTTTTACATATTGCTCCGTGGCTCTGGCTAGACCATTTTGAGCGGCACGGAGGTACGCAACTCCTGAATTGAAGGCATCCAATGCCTCTTGGGAGAAACAAGTGTTGCGAAGAACTGTCCGGTGACGCCTGTGGTTCATGGCACTCTCCACCTCAGAATTGGTGGCAGATAGCATGTCCGCATCCTCTGTCGGAGGAGCGTCCGGTGCACGCCTTGTGTTCGCCTCCGCTTCCGGACCAGGCTTTGGAGCCTGGCTGGTGGAGGCGCAATTGGCAACCTCTTCGGATATAGTCCAGCGAGGCCTCTTCATCCTGAAGAGAGCACGAGCGTTAATATGCCTTGAAGGAATAACACCTGGGAATAAGACGGCGCGCTATACCTTTGCGCCGGCGTCTCAGTCCGGACCGCACTTCTTTTCAGCCCGCGGGGCCTTGCCGCCCCTCGTTGGCTAGTCGCCGCAGGCTCAGCCTCCCGTCTCAAGGACCTCCCCTGCAAAACACGGTTGTCATATGGCAATCAAAAACATGCGAGGATAGATTCCTTTTCAAAGTGCTGGGACTTCGGTCTCAGTTACCTGTGAGGCTGGGAGTAGCCCTGGGTAATCGTCCGTAATGGCCACCAAGGCCTTGTCCTTGCTCAATTGATGAAACACCCCATCAATAAGCTCCACAGATAAGTTCGGATCCTCTTGAGAGGCCGGGTCGAGGGACCGTCCCGGATCCTCGGGTTGTGGAGGAGGGTTGTTTATTTCTTTAACAGCCTGGCGCAGTTCCTGCGTTAAGGTTGTTAGAATGAATATTTAATGATGGGAATATAAAACGGACGGGCAAGTAAAAGTGTCCACTTACCCAACTTGGGGGATTGTACATAGAAAATCCACCCTGTGGGTTGACACGGAGAAATTCCTCCTCTTCTCCCTTGTACAAAGCGGACAAGATCTTTATTAGAGCGGGAGCCGAATCCGGCCCCTTACGGCCGTGGCGGGTGGCGTCGTCCTCCCGTTGAAGTCCCACATGGGGTGGCCTCTATACTGAAGCGGCTGCACCCCTCGCATGATGCATGCGGCCATGACCCCGATCATGGTTAGTCCGGAATGAGCTAACAATCTTATCCGGCCCATCAGGTAAAGAACGTCCTTATCACTTTCCCTCTGAGGGCTCCGTGGACGCTAGCTTAGGCACTTCTTTAGGGGAGCACTGTCGAACTCAGGGAGGCCGATCCGAACAGGATCCGACAGCGAGACATCCTCTATATAAAACCATTCCGAAGGCCAGTCCTCGGATGCCTTCTTTGGGGTTCCGAATAGATATCCGGTCCCGGCGATGCGCCACACTTCGGCTCCGCCCACTTGATATATTGACCCCTTCTGAGAACAGGGCACAAGGTATAATAGCCTTTTCCACAGCGTGAAATGAGCCTCGCAGCCCAAAAATAGCTCGCAAAGGGCTACGAAGCCCGCGATATGCAATATGGAGGCAGGCGTGAGGTTGTGTTGCTGGAGGCCATAGAACTCCAGGAGCCCCGGAGAAACAGATGAATTGGAAATCCGAGCCCTCTTATTAAGTAAGGGACAAGGCATACCCGCTCTCCTTTGGAGGGATTGGGGGCGCTCTCTGCTTGCTCTGCGCCATTATAGGTGGCAAGTCTGGCTCGAACCGGGACCATATAGGCCGGGGGGAGAAATCCCTTGGTCTGGAGCGTCACTAGCTCGCTGTGCGGGATGGAGCATCTCTCCCAATCTCCAGGATGAGGGCTGGAAGGGCGAGAGGAGGAGCTGTGGCGGCCGGCCATGATAGAATGGACCTCTGTCAGATACGCTCTGATGAATACTCGCGGAGGGGAGAAGGTGTGGTTTGGATCTAAATCCTCGTCCCCTTAAATAGGCGGCTCATTCATGCGGCTAGGGGTGTAAATGTAAAAACACCCTAACTTTTTGTATTCGTTTGACACATGGAAGACGGCCATTCTTGGGCGTAGAAGCCAAGGAGCACTACATTTACAAGAAACCGGACATTATTCAATAGGTACATAGAATTTGGTGGAGAACCCGCCTTGCAATGCCGAAGACAATCTGCGCGCCAGACTCGTCGTCATTGAAGCCTGGTTCGGGGGCTACTGAGGGAGTCCTGGATTAGGGGGTGTCCGGATAGCCGGACTATACCTTCGGCTGGACTCCTGGACTATGAAGATACAAGATTGAAGACTTCATCCCGTGTCCGGAAGGGACTTTCCTTGGCGTGGAAGGCAAGCTTGGCGATACGGATATGTAGATCTCCTACCATTGTAACCGACTCTGTGTAACCCTAGCCCTCTCCGGTGTCTATATAAACCGGAGGGTTTTAGTCCATAGACACAAAAATCATACCATAGGCTAGCTTCTAGGGTTTAGCATCCTTGATCTCGTGGTAGATCTACTCTTCTACTACCCATATCATCAATATTAATCAAGCATGACGTAGGGTTTTACCTCCATCAAGAGGGACCAAACCTGGGTAAAACATCGTGTCCCTTGCCTCCTGTTACCATCCGCCTAGACGCACAGTTCGGGACCCCCTACCCGAGATCCACCGGTTTTGACACCGACACCCGGGGAGTTGAGCTCCGAGGTGTTCTTGTCACAATTTTATCGTTGCAGTTCTGGAATACCTGAGTTCGCCGGCATTGAAAATCTCTTTTATGCAGTTGTTGGTGAGATACCTCGACGCCACCCAGTACTGGGGCGGGAGTTCGGGAGTATTACCATAACTCGTATAACGGATGCTTTTCAAAGGTTGAGGTACATGATTTCCGAAGGTTTCTTGGTTATGTGTTGAAGGATGGATACAGCTGGATGTAGGGATTGTTAGGTTCGGTGAGATATTATGCTTCCCCTGTATCCCCAACACCTGATTGTATAACCAGAAAGTTTCGGGAGTTTATAAGTGGGAATTCAAGTAGCTCCTAGAATATCTTCCCAACAGACACGTGATACGATTTGGGGTCTATCATATGTTTGTTCCGGGTTTTTCTGCAAGCCAAATCCTTTGTTTTGTTTTGGTTTTTGGTATTTGAGTTGCTTCGAAGTCAAATGTTGATTCCATACCTTTCCTAAGCGGTGTTCTCATATTCCTATGTGAATAAAAATCCTTCTTGATCTTTGAGTTTTCCATCTAAATTTCTTCTGAACCGGTGTGTTTCTCTTCAAGGGGATCCGATCATTTCAACATCCGCAAGATCAACTCTAAGTTTTCTCATCGGTGTTTGTTTCATTCGTCCCAAGTTGCCTTTGTTTTCCCGCCCTCCCACCCTTTTTTCTTCAACGACTCTGATTTATTAAACAAGTATCCATTTTATTCATGTGAAGTCTCTTCATTCTTTTCAATCAATATTCTTACCCGGTGATTCTCAGGAAGATACTTACGGAGCTTCAAGTTCATCCTTCTTCATTATCATTTTATCCTTCGGTGGATTCAAGTCAAGCTTTGTCGATCATATCCTTTCCTCGTTTCAAATGCTTTCTTATGCCGGTGCACCTCTTAATCATCCACTTCTCGCCATTCATTTGTTCTGGAGTACTGAGGATATCTCAGGAGATTCGTGTTTTCCACTCTGCATTCGTTCAAGCTCTTTCGAGGATGTTATCTCATTCAAGCCATCTAAGTCAACCAGTGCAATCTCGCTTTAAAAGTTGTCCAATGGTGTTTCTTTTGAGTGGGCCCTAACCCACAGGTCTTTTCCCAGGATCTTACCTGACTCTTCTAATTTATCGGAGTTATTCTCAAATTCTTTCAAAGTTGACGTAATTATGAATTATCATCAGCCATATGTCTTCCTCCAAGATCTTTCAAATTCTTTTCATCATTGGCTCAACTTCTTCATTTTTCATTCTTCCGGAGTATCTCAACAAGTTGTGGTGGTGTTTCTCATCGTCATTCTCTACATTTGAAGACCGAAGAAGAGTTTCTCCTCCAAATCTTAACCATTCTTCCAAAGATGTGAACTTCAAGCTTGTTACCATCCTCTCATAATTGGTTTCGATTGGTAGAATTCCTTTCACCCATCCGGAGCAATTCAAGAGTATTTTCAGTTTGAATCTCCGGAGCCCATCATCTCATAATTATTCATTCTCAGCTTTCAGCAATTGTTCTCCAAATCTTACCGGTGCATTATTCAACTATTATCTAATCAGCTCAGGATCTCTTTGTTCACTTGTATCTAAATTCTCTCAAGTATCTTTGTTCATTTTTCTAATTCTTCCCGGCGTTTCTTTATCTTTCCTCGTTCATTTTCAATTCTTAGGGTGGTTCATTCACGAATTCTCTTCCACTGTTATTGTATCAATTCATTCATTCTTTCCAAATCCTACCGGTGGTTCGTTAAGTCTTTTCTCAAGTTTGCACTATATCTCTCTTAATCCTTACTACGAGAATAAGTAGTATGCCAAACCCGTTGCTTGTCATCAATTTAAATTGGTGAAGGATACGCATAATGTAATTCTTATTCTTCTTTCACCCAAGTAATTAATTCCTTCCTTCGGGGTTTGTTCATAATGAATAAATTTTTGGTTCAAGTGCTTCATACTTTTCCCAGAGCAACAAGCTCTCTCAACTATATCATCGCGAAGCTCCATCTGAATCATTGCAAGGCTTCACCTTGTGTTTTCAACTTCTCTTCCTTATATCATCCTTTTATTACCGGAGTTCTTCATGGAGGCTACATGGTGGTTCGTCAAGGATTCCTTTCATTCTTCAATTGGTCGCCAAGATTTCTCTCGAAGTTATGGTCCGCCAAGCTATACTCAAAGATAAACATGGTGCTCAACACATGTTCTGTTTTGAGGAGTTCAAGCATTCTTCATCTTGCATTCTCAAGTGCAATTCTTTCATATCTCATCTTTTGAGGTGGTGTTATGTCATTATTGATAATTTCCCTTTGTGTTTCATGATTCACAAGTTGTCCGGAATAACATATTTTAAACCCATCATTTTCAATTCTTCATGAGATCCTTTGCAACCCATCAATCTCTTCATTGGAGTTATCTTGGGTTATATTTCACCTAAACTTTCCCTAAGGATTGTTGCTATTTATGGTGCTTATAAATGACCCAAGTTCTTCATTTATCCTCCCGGTGAAATAAGCTTCTCATCTCCTTGTTGATATCAATCCAATCTTTTGTTTCCGTAGTGGCAGAATTTTGCCTCAATTTTGAGAAGTTTTCCGTAAGCCCACTACAAGTTTATTTGTTTCGTTGTTGGTTTTTCCAACAACTCTGTTCTAGCATTTGTTGTAAGCGTGCTCTCTCAAGATCTTGTGTCCCTCCGTTCATTCCAATCCATTCTTTGATTTCTTATGAAGGCATCGTGATGTTGCTTTCTTCTCTCATCATCTTGTATTGTGAGGATCGTGTTCTTTCCTGTGCTTATCATTTAATTGGAGTGTTGTGTCCTCTGGTCAAGTTCTTTTCATCTTATCAAGTCTTGCATCTCCTCTCAACCGGGGTGCTGTCCGAATTTGTTATTCCTCATTCCTCTTTTCTAACAGAGTGTTTTCAACTTCGATCATCTCCGTTGTATTCTTTTCTCAAATGGTTTAACCTATCAAGGTTCTTTGTTTTCACTCGTTTGTCAAAGAAGCAACTTAGTTTTACCTCTTCTCTTCCTCTTTCGTTTCTCTTCGGTGACATCCTAGATATCGGGACAAGATCCTCTTGTGGTGGTGGAGTGTTGTAGTGCCCCAGATACAACTTTCCATATTTGTAACTCTGACTCTTGCTTTTTACGGAGATGTGTTATGAGATTCCCTTCGTGGTTGGGTTTTTGTCTTCCATTTTGCATTTTGTTCATGTCATGCATTTCATATCATGTCATCATGTGCATCGCATTTGCATTCATGTTCGTCTCATGCATCCGAGCATCTTCCCCGTTGTCCGTTTCGCAATCCGACACTCCCACATGCACCCGGCGCACCCCTCTTGTCTCTTTTCGTGAGCGGGAGTTAAACATTCTTGGAATGTGCCGAGATTTGTCAAGTGGCCTCGGTACACCACCGGTAGACCGCCTGTCAAATTTCGTTCCATTTGGAGGCTGTTTGATGTCCCAACGGTTAACCGGGTAACCGCAAAAGCCTCTTTGTGTTGCAGCCCAACACCCCTCCAAAACAGCCTAATAACCCATCTAAACCATCTCCATGTTCTCCGCCGTCGGATCACGATTGTGTGGGCGAAAACCGCACCTCATTTGGACACTCCTACCTCCTTCTACCTATAAATATGTGCCCCTCCCCGAAATTTCGCACAGATGAAACCCTAGATCTCACCTCCACCGCGCCACTGGACATGTCCGTCCGCCATCGGACGCGTCCACCGCTGCTGCCACGTCGCTCCGACCAATGAGAGGCCGCCACATCACCTCCGCCGCCTCCCGCATCCACTCGCGTCGCGTCACCTGTCCTAGCGCCGCCCCCACTTCGCCGGACCCGCGGAGCCCACGGTCGGCCCACGCGAGCCCGACTGCGCCCGCGGCCCGGCCCGGTCTCCGTCGCCGCCTCCCCGCGTGCACCTCGCCGGCGTCGCGCCCGAGCTCCCTTGCGCCGCCGCCCGCGCCAGCCATCGTGCCCCATGCCGGCCGCGCCACCACCCGCAAGCCTCGCCGGCCCCGTCGCCTGCACTCCACCGCCGCCTCGCACGCCACCTCTCGCAAGCCTCGCCGGCCCCACCGCCTCGTGCGCTGTCGCACGTCGCCGACCCCGCCGCCCGCACTCCACCGCCGCGCGCCGCCGCCTCGCTCGGTGCCGTCGCTGCCCTCCGCCACCTTGCATTGTCGCAGCCGCACCGGATCCGGCCGGCCACATCCCACCGGCGCCCACTCCGGCGAGCTCCCTCGTCTCCGGCCTCCTTCCCCACCGTCTCCGGCGACCTCCGGATCGGGACCAGATCCACCCGCTCCACCATCCAAACGCCACGCCCCATCCCGGAACCACCTCGTCCCGCGTCGACTTTCGCGGAGTTGAAATTTCTCTGTCCCGAAATCCCCTTACATTTTTATGCCTCCTTCATCGCATTATATCTCGGTGACCGTGGCTCCAAATTATGCATATGATATGTCAAAGTGTTCGTCTCGCTGAGCTCTTCATGTTAGAAGCATTCCCATACATGTTACTGCCTATTATGATGCCTTTTTCATTGATGCAATAGTGCTATAAAATGTTAGCTGCTGGTATTTATCAAATCATGGTGATTTTTCATTTTTGTTGCATTTGATGTGTGCATCATATGAGCGTGGGGTCTACATGTGTTTCGAACTACATCATGCCATCTTTATAGAGGTGCAAGCCTTGTATTTTTTGCGATCTATGTGGTGACTAGCACAAGCATGCAAACTAGGTTCCGTGTTGTTGATGTTTCCAGGGACTTAGGATTTTGCTAAGTCTTTTTCCTGCTGTTATTTTGATGCCATGTAAACTTGATGCTACATTGAGATCGATGATTTGTTTGGGATATTTCAGTAAGGATGTTTTGAACATGTGGTTATCCTCTATACATCCATGCCCCTGTTTGCAATTATGGAGTGCTCGAGAATGTCATTTTCTTTCTATACTTTGCTATAAAATGTTCCTGGCAGTATGTTAACATGTTAATCAATATTGCCATGGTTGTTTCTAGTGATCCATGCATCCTACTAACTTGCTCTTGCCATGGTTAGCTTCATGAACATGTCTTCTTGCTATTGGTATGCTTATGTTGTCATGAAATGCTTTGTGGTGAGTGGCATCAGCTAGCAAAGTTGCTATCATAATTCTGTTTATGCCATTCTCTGTTTTTCTGCTAGGTCTGAAACTGTTAATAAAACTTGCTATGTTTACATGGCTGCCATCATATCTTCTGTGCCTTTTTGACTCATGTTAAGTAAGGGACTTTTGTTGTATGCATTTAGTAGAATCATGCCATGCCTTTATTTTCTATTGTATGTTCCTGTAGCAGGTTGTTTGCTAGCTCTAAACATTGCTTCCTGATGTTGTTTTGACATGTTAGTATTTTCACCAAGTCTGTGATGCTGATATCTTTTGCACTTTTGCCATGCTTGTTTGAACCTGTTGTAATGTGATTTAGCCGTAGCTCAGTGTTCATGTTTTGTTAAGCATCTCTTGGGCATCACTTCCATATGCTTTGTTGCTATGTTGGAGTAAAGTAGCTTAGTTTCTTGTTGCATTCTAGATGGCATCGTGCTGTTAATCGCAGAATTGTGTCATTCTTGTTTTGCTTGCCTTTTGCAAACCGTGCATCCGTTTCCGGTGATCTTTATATCAGTTTCAACCGAAATTATCTCATCCTTCCAGAGGCATACTTGGTTTGCCAAGTTGATGCCTTGATCTTTCTTTCCCTTCCGGATCACGCATATGCATTGCATATCACATCTCGCATATCATGCCATGTATTGCATCATGTTGCTTGTGCATTGCACCGTGATTGATTATTGTTCCATTGCTTGTGGTCTTGCTTTGGGTAGTGCCGGGAGACAAGTACGTGAACGAGGAACCTGTTGAGTACGCTAACGAGGTTCAAGCTTTTGACAACTCCGAGAACTTTGCAGGCAAGAGGATCATACCCTCGAAATCACTTCTATCTTTGCTTGCTAGTTGTTCGCTCTATCGCTATGTCGCGCTACCTACCACATATTGCCATGTGAAGCCTCTAAACGCACCTTCCTAGCAAACCGTTGTTTGGCTATGTTACCGCTTTTGCTTAGCCCATCTTATAGCGTTGCTGGTTGCAGGTGAAGTTGAAGCTGGTTCCATGTTGGAACATGGATATGTTGGGATATCACAATATCTCTTATTTTAATTAATGCATCTATATACTTGGTAAAGGGTGGAAGGCTCGGCCTTATGCCTAGTGTTTTGTTCCACTCTTGCCGCCCTAGTTTCCGTCATACCGGTGTTATGTTCCTTGATTTTGTGTTCCTTACACGGTTGGGTGTTATGGGAAGCCCTTCACAGTTCGCTTTGAATAAAACTCCTCCAGCAAGGCCCAACCTTGGTTTTACATTTGCCTAACAACCTAAGCCTTGTTCCCTTGGGTTTCCAGAGCCCGAGGGTCATCTTATTTTACCCCCTGGGCCGATGCTCCTCCGAGTGTTGGTCCAACCTAGAGCCACTTGCAGTGCCACCTCGGGGAAACTTGAGGGCTGGGTTTAGCTGTATGTAGTGTTCATAGGTGTGCCTTGAGAACAAGATATGTGCAGCTCCTATCGGGATTTGTCTGCACATCCGGACGGTCTTGCTGGTCTTGTTTTAGCATTGTCGAAATGTCTTGTAACCGGGATTCCGAGACTGATTGGGCCTTCCCAAGAGAAGGAATATCCTTCGTTGACCGTGAGAGCTTGTGATGGGCTAAGTTGGGACACCCCTGCAGGGTTTGAACTTTCGAGAGCCGCTCCTGCGGTTATGTGGTAGATGGGAATTTGTTAATGTCCAGTTGTAGAGAACTTGACACTTGACTTAATTAAAATACATCAACCGTGTGTGTAACCGCGATGGTCTCTTTCCGGCGGAGTCCGGGAAGTGAACACGGTCTTGTGTTATGCTTGAACGTAAGTAGTTTCAAGATCACTTCTTGATCACTTCTAGCTTCTCGACTGTTGTGTTGCTTCTCTTCTCGCTCTTATTTGCGTATGTTAGCCACCATATTTGCTTAGTGCTGGTTGCAGCTCCACCTCCTTACCTTACCCTACCCATAAGCTTAAATAGTCTTGATCTCGCGGGTGTGAGATTGCTGGTCCTTGTGACTCACAGATACTTCCAAACAGTTGCAGGTGCCGATGATACCAGTGCAGGTGATGCAACCGAGCCCACGTGGGAGCTCGATGAAGATCTTGATCGTTGTTATGCATCTTTTCAGTTGATTAGTAGTGGTGCCCAGTTGGGATGATCAGGGATCTAGCATTTGGGGTTGTCTTCTTTTATTTTGGTTCCGTAGTCGGACCTTGATTGTACTCTGGATGGTGTATGTTAAACTTGTTGATTGTGTGAAGTGGCGATTGTAAGCCAACTCTTTATCCCTTTCTTATTTAGTACATGGGATTGTGTGAAGATTACCTCTCTTGCGACAAAACTACCATGCAGCTATGCCTCTAAGTCGTGCCCCGACACGTGAGAGATATAGCCGCATTATGGGTGTTACAACCGAAGAGTAGTTTACTTGGAGGCGACGATGTATCATGGAACGTCTAGATTGTTCGATGTGTAACGCAGGATTTCATGGATTGTTTCCTAATGCAATTATTACCAATGTGCCACACTTGAAGTTTGATCACCGGCCGTTAGTTCTGGAGACTGGGGGGGATTCGAACATCATTCAACAGCAAGCATAGCGACATCAATAGTTTGAGGCACGTTGGTTAAAGGAGAATGACATGGTTGATAGGGTGACTCGGCATGGTCGCGTACCCTAGGAAATCTACCTTTTACAGAGCGTACAGGAGCAGTCCATAAAGAACTTCATGACTAGGATAGAACGATGCTGAAGTCCCCTCAATGTTGTTTGAAAAATCTAAAGGATGAGTTCGAAAAATTGTGACCGGGCCCTCTCATTGATGAGTCGGCAGATCAGCAAAGGCATTTGCTAATTGAAATTGAGGAAGCTATGGAAAAGGAGGAAATCTATTGGGTTCAGAGGGCTCGTGCGAACTGGCTCATGTTCGGCGACCAGAACACAAACTTCTTCAATTATTTTGCTTCAGCATGAAAAAAGAGGAATTTTATTTGGCATCTCATGGATGCTAATGGTCATTGGAAGAGAGATAATGAGGCTATGAAGTCCCTGATTGATACCTATTTCCAACACTTGTTCAATGCCGAGGTGCATATACCAAACCAGGAAGTCGTTGACAAGGTGAAACCAAAGGTAACTCCATATATGAATGAGGCGTTATTGGCACCTTATATAGAGGAGGAAGTGAAGAGAGCATTATTTAACATTGGGGACCTAAAGGCTCATGGTCCTGACGGTCTACATGCAATTTTTTACAAAAAAATTGGCACTTGATTGGAGATGATCTTGTTAAGGAGGTTCTTCATGCTGTTAATAATGGTGTCATTCCGAATGGATGTAACACTACTACAATAGTCTTGATTCCGAAAGTTGATACACCTGAAAATGTTGCATAGTTCAGGACAATTAGTCTTTGTAATGTTGTCTATAAAGTTATAGCAAAGATGCTCGCTAGTAGACTGAATTTTTTTTCTTCCAGATACTATCAATGAGACTTAGAGTGCTTTTGTACCATGTTATATCATCACAGATAATGTAATTGTGGCTTATGAGTGCCTTCATATACTATGAGAAAGAAGAAGAAGGAGAAGAAGAAGAAGAAGAATAAGAAGAAGAAGAAGAAGAAGAAGAAGAAGAAGAAGAAGAAGAAGAAGAAGAGGAAGAAGAAGAAGAAGAAGAAGAAGTGGAAAGTTGGATCTTGTGCGGTCAAGTTGGATATGCATAAGGCGTATGACCGCGTTGAATGGGTCTTTCTGGAAGCTCTTACAAAAAACTTTTTTTGACATGCAGTTGGTTCATCTTATCATGGCATGTGTTACTTCAGTCCAATACAAGGTGAGGTTTAATTAGAAAGACATAGATGTGTTCTCCCCATCGAGGGGCTTGAGACAAGGAGACCCATTGTCTCCTTATCTTTTCCTCTTATGTGCGGAAGGCTTGTCTGCACTAATTGCTCATGAGGAGGAAAACATGAAGATTAAGGGGGTCCAGGTGTGTCGTGACCCCCCTTTTATTTCCCACTTATTATTTGCTGATGATTCCTTGGTCTTAATGCGGGCAGATGCTATGAATGCTATCACTCTGAAGAGGATTTTAGATGATTACTATGAAGCTTTAGGATAGATGGTTAGCGCTGCTAAATCCTGTATTTATTCCAGCCCTAATACAAGTTTGGATGATAAAGTGGATGTGTGCCAAATTCTAGACATTATGACTGAATCTATATCCTATAAATATCTGGGACTACCTTCTATGATTGTTGTTGATCGGGTTGACTGCTTCAAACATCTTATAGAAAGAATTCAAAAATCGGTCAATGGGTGGAAAGAGAGAACTTTGTCCTATGGAGGGAAGGAGGCTCTAATCAAAGTGCTGGCTCAAGCCATTCCAACTTATGCAATGGGAGTATTCAAATTTCTGAAGAAAAATTGTAAGGGAATCACTGATGTTATATTGCATTTCTAGTGGGGTGACAGAGAGGACGAACGTAAGATGCATTGGTGGAAGATGTGTGTCCCAACGAATTGGGGAGGTAAGGGGTTCTGTGATATACACAGTTTTAACTCGGCCGTGTTAGCGAAACAATGTTGGCACCTTATTGTCAACTGTGATTCCCTATGTGCAGAAGTTTTAAGAGCTAAGTACTATCCCTCCAGTAACCTTATAAACCGTACATTGAAAAAGGGATCATCATACGCTTGACAAAGCATCTAGTGAGGAATCCAAACTTTCAATAAAGGTTGTATCTGGAGAGTTGGCAATGGTATGAAATTAACATATGGGAAGATTGTTGGATACCAAGCAGTATTTCTAGGAAAATCATTACTGTTCATGGTAATTGTGTTCTGACAATGGTGAATGAACTAATAAACCCAACCATAGGGGAATGGGATGAAGAGCTAATCTAGGATAACTTTTGAAATATTGATGACGAAAGGATCTTGCAAATACCTATCTATCAGCATGACATAGAAGACTTCGTTGCTTGGCACCTAACAAAGTCAGGCACCTTTTTTGTTCGGTCAGCCTACTATAGACAGTGGGAGGAGCACTATGCGTCAAGTGATTTGAATCCTAATGGTATTAGCAGCTCTTTTCTCACACCCAGTTTGGAAAAAAAACTATGGAGTTCGAAGGTTCCATGTAAAATTAAGATATTCATATGCAGATGCTTACACTAGTACGCGTCGGTGCTATACAAACGGTTTTAAACCCCTTTTCGTGACGACATTTGGAACCGTTGCCTAGTGAGTGACGGCGATAGGGGGTCCTTCCCACATGACCCAGAAACCGTCGGGGATATGCCCTCCTGGCACACACGCTCGGCAAAATGAGGTCGTGTGCGACCGGCGAGCGCTCAAATACAGAAATACATATAGTAGAGCTAAAAAAATTACAATTATACAGGTGAAATTGTTTCCGGTCGCAAGTACATCCCACACAGTCAGTCCCCGCTAAACGCTTCCGTTCGTATGTACATCCCACACAGTCGCTCCAATGAAATCGTTTCCGTTCACACATACATCACACACAATTTTTCCCGTTAAATCGTTTGTGATAGCGTTGCCATTGCACACGATATTAACAATTTTATCGTTTGTGTTATTGAATGCATCACACACGGTCCATAGAAGAAACTGTGTGGCAAAGGCTGTCCATCACACACAGTTTTTATGTGGTAAACGTTTGCACAAGGTGGCCTAACGCAAACATTTTTCAAGAGAAAGTCGTGTGTGCAGTGGAGATTGATCGCACACGTAGTGGATCCTATAAACGTTTCTGATCTCCGCATCTATCGCAGACGTTTCGCTTTCGCAAACCATGTGCAGTGTAATCCCTAATTTAAAAATCACATGTTTTGAATTTGAAAGTAGGCAATCACTTATTTCATACCCAACCATGTTTATTACAAATATAGGTTCAACCACGAATGCATAATTCGATGCACAGGTACATATACTTAAGAACTACAGAAACACCAAGTAAAGAATGATGAACCATAGTTGTACTAAAGACTGTAAAGAGAGAGACGAAAGATATTCTGGTTGCTGGAGAAGGCGAAGCGGAATGCCCATATTGTGCCCTCCTCCATGTGTGATGCGCGCACGACTCTAGGCCAACCCCTTGTGATGGCTACCCGTCCATCCTTCATTGTCTTCATTACGACTTCTTGATGCTCATTATAGTCTGGATGAAATACTTTAAACTTCATTGCGTGTCCACCAATCATGTAGTTTGCGAGGTAATCTTGAGTGAACTGCTTCCGGAACCACTGGGAATGAAAAAGATTCAGACATTGTTGTCTAACAACTCATTATGGGCAGTAAAAAGAGAAGGCTGCAGAGTTTGTGGTTACCATCCTACAGCTCACTATTGTGTTGGATAGAGCATAAACAAATAATTTTTCTTGCCACCATTCGTATCTTTTTGCTAATAATCCTTATCAGTTTCCTCACTTGATGCTTGTTCAAGAATATCTCATTGCCCCATACGCAAAAAGGGTTGATGTGTGGATCCTTGCCAAGGGCATATGTACCTACAAGCAACAAGTCAATATTAGAAGCTAACAAGTGTCCAGGCCTGAATCTATATGCACTACAATATGGAAC